>NW_016188183.1:0-4194 GCF_001687245.7 Rhagoletis zephyria
TGCATTGAAAACTGAGGAAACCACATATCGATATTTCCGCTGCAAAGAATACTCTCATCGCAATCATGATCCAACTACACAAGATCTGACAAGATCAGTGGTGCACAGCGTCGACAGAGCTACCAATACCAGAGCAAGACTTTTGCCTTAAGCCCAAAATACAATAACGCTGTGGCAGTGGCAGTTTTTCGAAATCAGCTGTTTTTTAGAAAGTGTGGTGTCCAATGAAGCGACTCACAATACAGCAGTGGCAGCTGGCAGTACTGCTCAGTTTAGCCCAATTTCTAAATTCACTGCCGCTGCTTTCATCGCAGCAAACTTCGCATGCTGAATTTGACATAAATAAAATGCAGCCAACTTCTGCCTAAAAGACAACAACAAAAATGTAAACAAATAAAAGGGAATGTCAAAAGAAGCTGCCACTGACAGCGCCGTATTGTATTTGCTGCGGCAGTGACTGCCAATATTAGCAGTAACAGCTGATTTTATAAACTGTCACTGCAACTGCCACTGCGCTATTGTATTTTGGCCTTTAGTATGCGTACACTATTAAACGCAAACTTATTCGCTGCTAGCGTCACAACAGTTCGTTAGCTGCGCACACACGACTCATGAACGAAAGACACAAGATCACGCCTTAAGGAAAGAAAGAAAAAAGTTATTTTCTAGCTGTTGAAATCTCGACGCCATCTTTGTTGTAAGAAGTAAACAACGAAGAGAACAAAAAAAATGCGTAATTGTTGAACGCATGAATAATCATTTTTATTATGCAAATTCTCCTATAAATCATGTCGTTGTGTTAAATTATTCTTTACCTTATGTGTGCACACGTTGTCACAAGCGAAAATTAAGAAAATTGCAGTAAAAAGCCACCACCAAATTGTAAACAACGAACAAATGTAAACAAACGGCTTATGTCAAAATCGCCCTACTTTTTTCATAAGTGCGATTATAACGGGCCACTCTTCTGCTGTCGTGATCTTGTCTTTTTGGTTCATGCACACGACGAAAAGTTAACAAAGAATATGAAGACGAAGTATAAAAAAATGCAAGCAATTTTGTAGCACATGTTTGTGCTAACCAATTTGTTATTTTTGTACGTGTTTTTGCAACCAATTACCGCGCACTTCATTTTAATTACATTTGCTAAACAAAAAATTATTGAAAATCGCTTAAAAATCACTGAAATAAACCACCGACCAAATACACAAAAAGGCTGCGTTTCTTTATACATTCCGGATAATCCAATTTCACAGCCGGAATAAACAGAATGCGTTTGAAATATACGTCAACATATCATCAGGAACGTTCTAAAGAATAAATAAATAAAAAAGTTTATTCCAAACGTTCAGAATCAATAAAGAAATGCTGCCAAAGAAAAAGCAAACTTAAAAATTACGATCGTCACACACTTTTTTCTCAATTGCTATTTCAAATGGCTGCTTCTCAACCGGTCAGATCTGTTCTAATTGGTTTATGCAACGCATTAGTAAAATACCATTTTATCTGCTTTGGCGGATGAAGAAGTCTTTCAGGCCTACAAGGATAGCGTCGTCTGATTCATCTAGAACAAACATGTTTTCAAAAAGGAAGAGATTATCTGTACTGTGGCGACGAAAAATGTAAATATATTTTTCATTTGAACCTTCATTAAATCTATTAGCCCCTACACTCGGCTTTTGATAGGCTAGGCTTCCCTTGACCGCTTTTATTCCATATTTTTGGCCAATGTGCGTTCTTATTGGTAGCCTAAACATTACGGTACCGAGTATTGAAAGTACTGGATACTTTTAAAATCGGTACCGAGTATCGATCAATACTTAAAAGTATCGACTCAGCACATTACTATTGTCAAACATCGATAGCCCTGTCGATAGTTTTTCGTTTCCGTTACCACCGATACCAACTATCGATAGCTTTTCCCGGCTCAGTTAGGCTTTCTGCACATTGGTCGTCATAGTTGCTTCATTGTCCCAATCATGATGCAACGATTACATGACGACTACACTTTCGCACACTCGGTCGTGATATTTCAATTCATTTGGCTTCTAAAAATTCACTTGGAGCAGGTATTTTCTGTTTTTCTGGTTGATATTTTCGCGAAATATTTACAAAAACCTGCAATTTTCAAAATATACTGTGCTGCAACAATACTAGACATAATTTTTCAGTTATATCTCTTCTTTTCTTTTCCTGAAATGTGTTTTGTGCATGCACACAGACTTTTTACAATTTCATCATATTTTATAGCTAAAATGCTCACATTTATTGAATTTTGATGCAGTTATCCACTTTTTAATAATTTCCACAGATTTTATGCAAAACATACTAATTTTTATGCAATTTTAATGCAAATATTAACTTTTTCACTATTTTTTCCCCATGAAATGCAAACAAACAATGCGTGCACAACGATTAGCAAACGACATTGTCGTACTTATCCGTTTCTGCATCTTCTATGATTTGCCGATAACTAGGCGATAACGACAAGTGTGCAGATCTCCTTTGAAATGCATGTGCTCGGCTCAAAATTTTAGGGCGAGACGATAACGCAACTATGATTGGACGACAAGTGTGCAGATAGCCTTAGTCTAGACCAGAAATGGCCAAAAATTCACACAATCATATATTTCAATTTCGCTAAACGATGAGAGAATGAAGAGAATAACAGCCCTATTCCGCCACACTGACTAAACTCACCACGATGACAATTGATATAAAAATTACAATTGCAGATTTTTGGTATTCATTGTCATTTTTATTGTCATGACCTTTTGGACAGGTGAGAAGGCAAACAATTTTTGTAAACTTTTTGGTATGCATTTTTGTAGCCTATTCAATTTTAGTATAATAATATGCAAGGTCGAATTAAAAGTCAACGGTAGTGGGCTACACGTAAATTTGAATAGGTTACAAAACCAAAGAACGCAAATAACAAGAAGGGACAACTCGTTATAATTGTAGCGGAAGTGCGCAACTGGGGCGTGCCTTCTCTTTTGCCCTAGTGCGTTTTGTGGTTGGATGAAAAGAGAAGGCACACCCCTGTTGCGCACTTTCGCCACAATTATAACGAGTTGTCCCTTCTTGTTATCTACGTTCTTTGACAAAACTGCATACCCAAAAAGTTTCTAAAAATTCTGCATTTTCGTGAACTTTGCATAAAGTTTTATGGCCTTATTCATAAAAAATAAAAAAGGATTATAAACTGAAAAATGTATGAAAATGTCATTTCATTAAGCTCTTTAAACCTACTTTATTTTTGTATGAATAAGGCCATTTAACTTTAACTTCGTTGGTTTATGTTATGCAACAGACTACACACAATTTCAGTTTATTTTAAGTGATGGACAAAATTGAATGATAGTAATCCATAGAAGCAAAGAAAATTAAAAAATGTGTTTTTTAATAAGTATTCGATACTACGAGTACTTTGCAAAGTATCGAGTAAAATCACCAAATAAGGTATCGAGCATTAAAGTACTCACTTCGAACCCTATTCACATTTCCATACACCCCCTTTGTGAAAATAGGTGCGTAAAGTGACTGTTTGACAGTTTTTGTTTCTTATACCATGTTCTGACCGACAACGAAAACACTTTGAGAACGTGTTTTGGGAGTGTGGGCTGAAGGCTGTTCACACCGGCTGTTAAGTGTTTTCGTTGATATTTCTTACATCCTCTTTTGCTACACAAAAACAAAACCAAAATGCTTTTCCCTCATTTTCTTTTCATTAGCAACCTCTTACTTTCATTCTTATTTTACTTTTGCCAGCCAATTAACAATAAATCCGAAATGGCGTATTTTATGTATGTTACCGCATAACTTTGGACAACGTTAACCGATTTCGATAATTCTTTTTTCATTGAAAATGCGGTACCTCAAAGGTGGCCCCATACTAATTTTGTTTAGACCCGATAATTTTAAATTTTTATATAAGAATTGAAGTCAGTTTTATTTTTTGCTTAAAAATTACTTGTTGTGTAATAAGTTTCCGATACAATAAAAATTAACAATTAATTTTTAGCAAAAAAAAACGACTTAAAAAAAAAATATATATATTTATTTGATGATCCAATGATCAGATCTAAACCAGATTAGTATGGGACCACCCCACCAAAGACAAAAGAAATATCGAAATCGGTCGGAATCGACGAACTGATAACCTCCTCCTTTTTTGGAAGTCGGTTAAAAAGA
>NW_016188184.1:0-4193 GCF_001687245.7 Rhagoletis zephyria
CAGTGCTTATTAGTTATGTGTGTTTTCGCTGTAAACAACACGCTAATGTTCTATTCTTCTTATTCTTCTCCTCCTCCAGCTTCTACGCCATCTACTACCCACTGTCGAAGAAGTGCAGCACTGCGCTCTGCTGGACGACGATCTTTCTCATCTGGATGTGGAGCTTCGCCATCAGCTTTCCCTGGCTGGTCTACTTTGAGGTGATTCCCGTCGAGGGCGTCGGCGACTACGACCTCGCTGACCAGGCGGAGACCTTTCAGGTAAGAAGGGAAAGGAAAGAAGATATTCTGTTTCCAGAGTTATCAGCTAGATTAGACGGTTTTATGTTGTTGTTGTTGTTGTTGTTGCCTTCTGCTGTCCACCACTTGCTTGTTTGCTTTAGAGGAACATTCCAGAGCTATCTTTCTCTTTCTTTTCTCTCTGTCAGCCCAAACATTACCAATGAAATATTGAATGGTATTGCTTTTATATTAGAGAGGACAAACATCATCATCACAGCTTTGTGTGTGTGTTTGTGTTCTTCTCACATGACCGAGCTTTGAAGTGCAAATGAGGACAACTGCAGCAGCAGCAGCAGCAGCAGCAGTGACCCAGAGCGCAGAGGCCACACAAAGGCTGGCCAATTACTGTGGACGGACTTCTCTGACTCCCTTTCATAGCTAGCCATTATGACGCGAGAACTCGGTGCGATTCGGGGCGAGGAATTACTACTAACGACAGGCCAACTGACAGATGCTTTGCCAAAGTTTCAGTCAGTCAGTGGCAGTCAGTCAGTCAGCAGGGCATTATCGCATATTGTGGCGCTCTGTAATTCTATATTCCGTCCACTCGCTTGCCCTAATTCTCTCTCTCTCTCTCTCTCTCCTCTATTGAGTTTCACTTTAGCTCGCGACGATTCTTCTGCTGTGTTTGCTGGGGCTTCCCCTTCTTCCCCTTCTTCCCTTCTTCCTCTCTGAATGCCACAGCGGAAATGACTTGGCATCGGCGACACGCTTTACGTGCCTTCAACCGCCTGGCCTCATATAACTTCTAATAATTGAGGGCCCCTAATACTAATTCATTAGTTGTTGTTGTGCGCCGTGATTGAGCAGTAGTGCAAAGTTGACTGCTGGTGCGCTTGCCTTTCACCCCCGATCCCCTTCTCCTTCTCCTTCTCCTTCTTCTTCTCGTTGGGCTACTCGAGACTTTTAGCATTATTATATCTCGGGTTGCCGCCTCGTGTTTGACAGTGAGCAGCGGCAGTGAAATCAGCCTGCACTCGTTTGATTGCTCCTACTGCTGCTGCCATTTATTAATGTCAGGGTCGAAACGGGTACTCTTGGAAATACGAGGACGGGGGAGGATGNTTAGCATTATTATATCTCGGGTTGCCGCCTCGTGTTTGACAGTGAGCAGCGGCAGTGAAATCAGCCTGCACTCGTTTGATTGCTCCTACTGCTGCTGCCATTTATTAATGTCAGGGTCGAAACGGGTACTCTTGGAAATACGAGGACGGGGGAGGATGAGGACGATGATGTTGAAGACGTTGTTCGCCTGCTAACGATGAGCAGCTTCCTTGTAGGCCTCCTTTCTTTACTTTCGTTTCTTTCCAGTTCTTTGCAATTTCTTGCTTGCCTGCCTGTTTGTCCAAGCAAAGACTTCTCGAAGCGGGTGATGGGCGCGGGGGATGCCTCTGCTTTTAATATATTTAGTGCTCATTTGATGACAGGACAAGATGAGATGAAAGGACAGGAAGGGAAAGGATAGAAGAGAGAGGAAGGCGGAAGTGTAATGCTCAGCCAGCTAATGGAGGACGTTGATAGAGAAAGGGGCGGTGGTGGGGGCCAGCAAGCAACAGTCAGTGCCTGCTGAGGCGGAAAATTCAATTTGATGCGGCGGCGGAGGCTAAGTTGCACTAGCAGCGGCGATTGTCACTTATTATATTTAAATATTATACTGCCTACTTTCTATTTACTCAGTTGCTGCCCCCCCCCCCTGCTTCTGTTGAAAGTTGATATCGCCGTTATTTTTAGCCAGGGGACAGTCTTTCGGCGTTGTTTGGTCTTGTTAGAAGTGAGGAGGGGGCAAAGCGGTCCAATTTAATGGCACTTTGGGTGCTTCCTCATCCTCGGTGAACTAGCAGCAGCAGCAGCAGCAGCAGTGAATTGTTGCCGTTATTATTGTCGTTATTATCACTTTGGACGGCAGCAGCAGCAGCAGCAGCAGAAGGGGAGTTGCGAAATGCACTGTATACAGCATTGACTTGCAATTTTGCAGTTAAGTGCCTTTTTGGTTCTTGATGATAAGTTGACTGCTGATGCCCATGATGCTGCTACTGGTAACACTCTCTTGGGAGTCAGCTGACCTACATCTTACTTTTCTTCGTCGTCTCTCCTCGCAATCTCGGGTATAATGTGCTCCTCTTTTTTTGCCTTGATTTAAACTGAGAGAATTGGAGTATATTGGTTCGTGTGAGTTTTCCCTTGCTCAGAGTTCATTTTGCTTCTGTCAATCTCTTCAAATTCAACATTACAATTCTGGTTTTAATTAACAACTGTTTTCCTTCTTCTCCCCCTTTCCCTGTGCAGGTATGCCGCGACATCTGGCCCTCGGCGCAGATGGAGAAGGCGCACTTTCTGGTGGTCAACCTGGGCCTGCAGTACCTCATTCCCCTCTCGGTGATTGCCCTCTTCTACATTCTCATCCTGAAGAAGATCGCCCAGCGGAAGCTGCCCAAGCTGGCCCGCCAGCTGCCCGCCACGCTGAAGGACGGCAACCGCCAGTCCTCGCTGGTGATCGAGCGCAGCAAGGTGAAGGTCTTCAAGATGCTCATCGCCCTGGTCCTCCTCTTCGCCCTCAGCTGGCTGCCCCTCTACATTCTCTTCTTCATCATCAAGATGGGCGGGCCGCAGCTGGCCGCCGGCGAGGAGCACTCCCTCGCCAGTCAGATCCTCGACACCGCCGTCCCCGTCGCCCAGTGGCTGGGCGCCTCCAACAGGTAAGGGGAAGCGATTGTTTGTCGATAAAACCATTTTCTGATTGTGGAACACTTTTTCACTCATTTCTGACACAGTTGCTGCAACCCGGTGCTGTACTTCTTCTTCAACGCCAAGTTTCGCAACTACTACCGCAGTAGCTGGCTGAAAACGTTTGGCTGCTTCTCCGCCTCCTTCTCCGCAGCTGGTCGTGGTGGTGGTGGTGGAGGTGGAGGAGGAGGAGGAGGAGGAGATCTCTGATCTAAAGGATTGAGACAAGGTCGAAAATGGACAGGTGGTGATTGTGGACTGAATGCTACTGCCTTGGTTACAGTTTCAAGTATTAACAAAACTTGTCAGTTGTTTTAACCNAGGAGGAGATCTCTGATCTAAAGGATTGAGACAAGGTCGAAAATGGACAGATGGTGTTTGTGGACTGAATGCTACTGCCTTGGTTACAGTTTCAAGTATTAACAAAACTTGTCAGTTGTTTTAACCGTTTGAACTTGTTTGTTTGTTTGTTTGTTTGTTTATCCACAGTGTTCCCCTCCCCTACTCTGATTCTCTTGTACACGCAAATCTGGTACAACCGAATCTCTTGCTATATATAGCCTGACCAAAGATACAAATAAAAATAATAAAAACTGTTAAATACAAATTAAAAACCTGATTTGAACCTTTCAAAATGATCCTACTTTGTTACAGGCATGTTTCGAGTACGTTTCCCAAGCTCATCCAAAAGACACTAGATGGCAAGAGGGGCTTCACAGTTTTTGATAGAATATTTTTTGGGTAATTGTAGCCCTCTACGTCATTAGCATTACAACAGGCAAGAGAACTTTGCCAAAATAAACTACAAGGGACATTTTGATGTAATTTTAATGTAAAAAATGAGAGTACTTTTTTATTTAGTAAGCAGTTATCATCAAACTTTAAAAGCATCAACTTTGGAGGATTAAAATGGTGGTGATCAGGATTGATGTTATCAGCTTTACCAGTTTTTCGTATGTACATTTTACTGTTTGGCAGTTTGGGGGCTTTTTTACTTCTTGCTTCCGCCCTTCTTTCCCTTTGAGCCGCTCTTCTTGCCGGACTTTGACTTCGAGCCTGACTTCTTTGACTTCTTCGACTGGTTGGTGCCCTTCTTCGACTTCTTGCTGGAGGTTTTGGCAGACTTCTTGCTCTTTTTCGCCTTCTTAGAGCCGGCTGAACTTTTGGCTGAAGTCTCCTTGGCGGCGG
>NW_016188185.1:0-4193 GCF_001687245.7 Rhagoletis zephyria
CATATACCAAAATATTGCTAAAAAAAGTACTCTGGCGTTTTAAAGTATTTTCAGTTACTTACATTCATAATTTTGCTTTGAATAAAAGTGTACTGAAAAGTACTGATTTTTATAGCATGAAAAATTCTAAGGTACTGATTTAGGGCAAAAAAAAAAAAATCTGGCAACCCTATATGTGTATCTCGGTAACCGATTTATCAATTTGTTCCAAACTCAGTGCAATTATTGACCTTGGCATAAAAAAGCCTTGTGTGGAAAATTTTCGAAATCGGACTAAAATTACGCCCACTTTCCACATAAAAAAAAATAAAAAATGCCTAAAAAACGTTAAAAACATATTGTGCATTGCTTTAAGCAGTTGCACTATGTTGGATTTTGAAATCTAGCAGCTGAAGGAACGTATACCAAAAATTTCAGACATGTGCTCGCGATTTAAAAAATAAAAAATAAAATCCACAAAAAAATTCGAAGCTTCTGAGTATTGCCCATATTGAAAATATTTCTAACGGGATATTCATCAAATCTTTAAATCTGCTCATTTTATTTACGCACAGCATCATCTTGCATACGTTCAACACATCCAAGCCAACGCAAGCGTTATATTTTAATTCGTTCGGGTACATTCTATCATAAAAAATTTCGTATAGTTCGCCATTTTAACGTCTTCGGTGCCTGTAAATTACTTGAAGAAAGGCGTAGAATAATTTTTCTCTCGAATGTTTGTAAATTTTTTTCATCATTGTCAGATATCGTTCGTGTTTCTGCGCCATATAAAAGAACGACACGATGAAATATTTATAGCTCGTAATTTTTGTTCGTCTCTCCCAGCATCAGATTGACGAGAGTGTATCGCCTTGCCTTAAGCCCCATTTGTTCTCGAAAGGCGTTGACTGGTCCTTCTCAATTTGAATGGGATTAAAGGCTGTTCCTCACATCACTCTGCATAGCCGCATAAGTACCGCATGGCATCGTACAGGCAACTTCCCTTCGTGCTATAAAAATGGGCTTTAAAATGGACTTTAAATTGGATATTGTGTGCTGATTTGCTTTTGTAGGGAGGTTTGAAGCCACACTGATACTTATATTCATTAAATACTTTCCTAAATTCTCAATTCCAGTATATGCAACAAAGAATACCTGTCAACAAGAGAAATGTTGCTCCAGCAAGGGTGCATATTTTAATTAAATTAAATTCCACTTCTCAATGCGCTGGACAAATGTTTGTTGTCTCATCCTCGACGAAAATCCCACAACTTTCAAGTAAAGGGATCTCAATAGCGAAAGAGGCAAATAACCGAGCAGCACGCAAAAAAAAAACTTGAAAAAAAGCGAAAAATGTAAATAAAAATTTTCTGCTTACAATTCCTATTTTCCGCTTCAAATTTTTTTTTGCTGTCACCGCCTTTAGCATTATTTAGTGGATTTACTACTTCTCTTTGCTGAAGAAATCGTGTATAAAATATCATAGCTGGAGAACAATCCACGAGCTTGTATGTAGATGTGGCAAACTATTAAATGGGAGGAAATGCGTTGATGGACAGAATGAAGTGATAGCAAAGCAGAGTAAGCGAATCAAACAAACAAAACAACTAACCGACGCTAACCAACCATTGAGCAAACAAACTGAGCCCCAGATTCCCGTCGCTGCAGAACACGCTACCAACCAACAAATGCAACGACAATAATCAGCGGCAAATGGCATTAGCGTGTATTTATGAGTATTTAAGCGGAAAACCGCTTAAAAGCTTTTCTGCCCGCCGCCACGTCAACAACAGCAACAGCTACAAAAGGGCAAAGCTGCAGAAGGCCAAACTAAAAACCAACAAAGGTGGCAATCGCCATTTATTGAAGTCACACACACACACACACATTTTTGGCAGCTCTCCCATATTTTGGACCGAGAGGGTGAGTGTATTACGAATATGAAGCCAAAGACATTGTTCTCATTCGTATTTAAACGGTTTGTGATGCTGCTCTTGATGACAGTAAAATTTCCGGATGTACTTTGTAGCTGCGGCGGCTAAGGCCACAGTAAAGCGTATTGGTTTGGGTCTATCCCACCAAGTTGCATAGTTGAATAATGATTATAGCGTAAACTTTTGCAATTTTATATTCTTGGCGCTTTCAAATACACATTTCCCTCAGAGTATGCCACTAACTAAAAATGGAAATTATTTGAAGGATTCTTGCGTTCAAATGAAGCTGGTAAGTAATAAAAAGTAAATGAAATTAAAAATTGAACTTGAATAATATTTTTTGATGTTATGCATAATGCATAAAGTTCTCATAGTGTTGATGGCGATGTAAAGTGTAGTGATAATATCTGATTAAGTGGAGAGTTCATTTATTTAAAAAATTATAAAATTCAAAGCGAAAACGATGAGGAGCTAAAAGGTAAAGGATATCTCATGCCCAGATCGAAAGTAAACAGCATTTCCGACAGCTACACTTTATACACTTATATATTTTCAAACTAAAATTTTCCTTAACTTCTCACTTGTCAAACTTTTTCATTTAACTTATCCCTTGAACTCAATTAGAGATTTTAAACAGATGGATACCTCTTACACGTAGTTTTGAAATGAAGCCCTTAAAAACCATTTCGATTGATACCCAAATTGTAATAATTCATTTACATTATTGAATCGTTTGAATTTAACCTTTTAAAAAGATGGCAACCCTTTTAACCCTCCTTCGTCTGACACTCATATTGTGTTACATATTCAAAACTACTTTGATTCATACCAATCTTCTATAACAATATAAATTTTGAAAGCCGTTTTTTATGTGTTCGCAAAGCTCGAAAACGGCCGAACCGACTTTTTTGAAATTTCGGACACCTGCTTCAGACGTCCCAAGGATGGTTATAGGCTTAAAAAAAAATCGATATATCAAACCGATTTTTTCATACTGCACATATCTGGAAGCGTTCATGGTAGAATACCGGAACTTGGTACGGCGATATATGAAATCAACATTGTACTCATGGAAAAAAATTGGCTATTTGAAAAGAGGGCATGGCGCCGTATAAACGTATATATATAATTCTTCTATATGTGTGTTTGTGAGTGAAGTCCTCCTAAATGCACGGACCGATTTTACAGTGTAGTTTCACAATTTCACCCACCAGTTGACGCTTGAGTTAAGTTATTACAAAAAATCTTATTTATGATCCACTTTGGCTAATATTCAAAATACGTTGTGGTTACGGTAAAGGCAATATTATTGCCAAAAAGAGCCTGCCTGGTCGCGCTGGAGTCATTACGAATAATCGCCAAGTTAGAATAGGTGCCGTGAATGTCAGATTAAATCGACATGTTGCACCATTGAGTATATCGAACTCTTGTGTGTTACGATTGGCCCAATGGATGTGATTTGCCAGTAATATTATGCGTTAAAGCGTCATTCGGAGACACCAGGGTTGAGTTGTGCAGTGATAAATCTCAACTCATCACCGATAAATCAACCGCCAGAACCATTGCGCGCGTTTTACTGTAATATTTGATTTAAAATAATGGAATTTAATTTTTATAAAGGTGCGTATAATTAATTTAAATTAATTTAAATTTGACTTTTCAAACAGGTGGCAACCCTTTTCAATATATATTCGATTTACATCTCTTTTAAGCCTCTTTTTTAATATAATTTTCAAATAAATCACTCGCTTAATTGGCGTTCCAAGAGCTCATAGAAAAGATCGTTGGTCAACTCGTTTTTTTTTATTCGTCGAATCGTTAAAACTTTTACGCCACTTAAACCATTTTGTGAATCATCTTTTTATAACCTTGGTATACTACGCATTTTTATCTACAATACAAAAAGGATTGGATTCAGAATAACATTTGGTAGCGCATGTCCGAGCCTAAGCTTTTCTGACGTTTTCAAGCGGAAGCTAATACATGTATGTGTGCACTAATTCAAAGCTAAAAGCCTATGCAAACATTAGCATATGCCAAGTATTTACATAAATGCACATTATGCCTAACGTTCCAGTTTCGGTTTACATTTGCTAATTGAATTTCGTACATCCCTTACTTTCACTTATAATAAATTCAAATTGTCACGGCCAGAATGCGCGTAAGCAAACATTTGCATGCTTTATACACACTTGCACACTTTAATACACGCACACCCACACACAGTCGTAAGTCGACGCTAAGCTTCAAACTGAAAGTTATAGTGCGAACCTAACT
>NW_016188187.1:0-4193 GCF_001687245.7 Rhagoletis zephyria
AATGTTCGGCTCCGCCCGAACTTAGACTTTCTTACTTGTTTTTGGTTTGTTTTGGTTGGTGGTTTGACCCCATGCGAGCAACTAAGTGTTAATTCTTGATATTTAAATCCGTTTTTGAAATCTACGATATGTAAACAGTATGCGTAAATACTCATCAGTCTATACGGTTCCGAAATCGGTATTTACTAGTCCTTAAAGAATACCGAACTAGTCCCTAAATTCTCCTGCAATACTGCTAAATTGATCCCGAACGAGCCTCGTAATGTTCATAAAAAAGTTTTGAACTAGTCTCGAAATGACCATGGCATAATGGTCCCCCAAGAGTCTAGAACAAGTCTCTAATATATCCTGAGCTAGTCCGGATACGAACCTGACCTAGTCTCGAAGTAGGCTCGAAATTATTCCCAACTAGGCCCGAAGTGGTCCTTAAATAGTCCAGCAAAAGTCCCAAAAGGTCTTGAAACCGGCGTGAGATGGCCCCATATTGTTCCCAAGACTATACCGAACTAGTTCTATAATGGTCCTAAAATAGTCCAGAACAAGTCCCGAAATGGTACAGAACTATTTCCAAGATGATCCCGAAGTAGAAGATGAAAAATAGGATGAAAAAACCAAGCATCCGGCTGTCTCAGTGGATACGGCTAATGTGGAAAACAATAAGGCAAATGCACTCACTACCAAAAAAAATTAACAACAACAGATAAAACTGACTAAACAGACTCGACTTAGACAAATAAATAAACGGCAATTGCAACTAAGTTAACATAGTACTAGGGTGGGTCGCAAAAAAAACAAAACAATTAAGACAACGTTTTTAGAAAGAAAGAAAAACTTGTTTTTGGGGCGCACCCGAAGTGGTGTCTAACCGTGAGTTTGCGAACACAAGCGCACTACCGCCCGCGCTGAAGGGCGTAAATAGGATGAGATAGGGAAAAACAATTGGAGGAATGCAACCGACAATTCTAAGCCTGGAAAAAGAACAACACAAGAAATGATACTTATAAGCGGTCGGTGGTAGTTCCGATCGCAGGGGGGCTTCTTGGGTATATGATCCCAAATCCGTTGCCGACTCTATTGCTACACCTTGACTGGCGCCGTTCCTCCACTATCATGGGCTGCTGCAGCTTGAATACCTCACCTGGTACTTTTAAAAATTTAATGTTTAGACTAATTACGCTACCAAACTCAAGATAAATCCTTTGCGGTCGCAATAAGGACAACAAAAGTGCCACAATAAGAGAGAAAAAGGCGAGACCCCCGCTACGGTATTTCGCGCCATTTCTCCTTCCTACATTCGTACTGTTGGTCGGCAGCGATTTGGGGGCGAGGTACCCTAACAGAGACTTTTCCCCTTTGCGGTGGCGCTCCGCCAACAAACATCTGTTTCGCTCAACTTGAGCTCATACTGCTTATGTACGCATGCATGTATATTAGGGTGATCCAAAAATGCATGTAAGCTCTCACCCCCTAGGATAGTTCTATACCCGAAAAAATCACCCAGTTTTACTATTTTGAAATAAAAAAATATTTAGAGTTCGCTCAAAGTTTTCCATGTATTTTATATGGGAAAAAATCTGCTTTTCGTAAAAAATTGTATAGAATTCTTAAAAAGCTACAAAATTATTTATTTTACCATTTCTTAATATGTATTAACGATTTTTTGTGGTCCCCCATTGCATTTTGTGTGGTGTTTGGTGGACCTATAAAAAAATGGCAATATTATTAAAAGACGGTTAAGTAATTAATTTTGTATTATTATTGGAATTCTCCTGAAGAGAAACCGAGCCTTCCTATCGAAAAGTATGGATTTTCAGGAATTCTGTACCATTTCTACGTAGAAATGATTTGTTCCCATATAAAATACGTAGCAAACTTTGAGCGACCTCTAAATATTTATTGATTTCAAAATAAAAAACAGGGTTATATATTTTCGGTATAAAAGAATTCTAGGAGGTGAGAGCATTAAAATTCCGATTTTACTTTTTCTTTTACCACCCTAATGCACATAAATATGTACAATTGAGTGTCTGTAGACTTCACAAACATCCGTTGGAGTGAAAGCCAGTAGGTAAATAAAGAGGAAACAAAAGAATATTTTGTTGCAGGCAGTACTTTACGTTCTCACTTATCTCAAAGAATGAGATTATTTATGCAATTTTGTTTGCATCTTAAACGTCACTGAAATTCATTTACATATAATAAAAGACAAACACAGTGCCACTATTCATCAGAAAGGGGGCCCTTACGACATGCATACCTAGGTATACAAATTAGAAACATAAGTAACTATAATCACAAAGGATCACATGTACAATTAGAGAATTTTTGTTTGCATAAACCTTTATTTTAGCCACTTGAAGTTTCACTGTTTTTATTTCAGATGCTATCTGGCGGTAGTACTTATGAAAACATTATAAAATGCGCAAACACGAGCTGTAAGATCATTGCTTGTTCGGCACTACTTGTAAAATGAAGGTTTTCCTACTATTGGCAGTTTTTGTGTTGACAGGTAATAAAATAATCCCACAATTTCCTTTTTTATTCTTAAGTCCTTTCTTCCCCATTTTAATCTGCTCTCATAAATTTAGCTACGGCTGCTCCTGTTGAGGACGACGACGACGGGCGCATTAACGGTGAAAATGGTTGGTATGTACCGCAAAATGATGGCTCATTCGTTTGGATGACTACAGAGGAGGGTGAAAATCTCCTTGCTGAACTGGAACAGCAGGAAGACCTAGAAATCAGCATCTCTCCCGTCACATACTATCTCTACACCGCAAGAAATCAATATAGTGGACAAAAAATTACAGCTGATTCCAAATCCATTTCGAATTCCAATTTCGATGCCAGTAATCCCACGCGTTTCATCATTCACGGCTGGACTCAAAGCTATGAAGCGCAAACGAATAAAATTATCCGTGACGCATGGCTCTCGCGTGGTGAATACAACATTATCATTGTGGACTGGGGCCGTGCGCGTTCCATTGAGTATGCTTCCTCGGTGGTGGCTGTATCCGGCGTGGGTAAGAAAGTGGCCAGCATGGTGGATTATTTGGTAAACGAGCATGGCATGTCTTTGAACGATACCGAAGTTATTGGTCACAGTTTGGGCGCCCAAGTTGCCGGTTATATAGGCAAGTATGTCGGCGCCGGTAAGGTACATGCTATTACCGGCCTGGACCCTGCTCTGCCACTTTTCAGCTACAATAAGCCCAACAAACGGCTCAACGAAGATGATGCTTACTATGTGGAATCTATTCAAACAAATGGCGGTAAATTGGGATTCCTGAAGCCAATTGGTAAGGGTGCTTTCTACCCGAATGGTGGCAAGAAGCAGCCCGGTTGTGGCATTGATTTGACAGGCTCGTGCAGTCACGAGCGTTCCTGCATTTACTATGCTGAAGCGGTGCAGAAGAATGATTTCCCCTCCGTGCGCTGCAGTGACTACGAAGATGCTGTTGATAAGAGTTGTGGCACTCAGTACAGTGGTGTGAAAATGGGTGCTGTCTTCAACTATGAACTCGTTGCCGGTGACTTTTATGTGCCAGTGCATAGCACTGCTCCATACGGTTATGGTAGTTAAGTAAATTAGACTACACTTTTGTTTGTATATATTTACCTTGTAAATATTTGTGAAAAAATATGTCGATGAAATAAAAGTGCGATAATTATTCAAATGCGAAAAGCGTTTGGAAATTGGATAAATCCCTGTCAGACACATTTTGTTCCCAAAAAGGTGGCATAGTTTTTAATTGAAAATTAACCTATGGAAGAAAAGGTCAGCCCCATACTCAGATTGTAGAAGAGCCTTCAGAAAAACACGCAATGTTTCAGTTACCAGACTGATTCGTTAATAGGGATTTCTAGTGTGGAGCAGTAGAAATATTTTTGGTGTATAGTAAAGGACTAGATCTACCCAGAGTTTTATCTTTGCTGCTCTGTGTGGTGGCACTCTTGGAACTCAAAAAAGGGAGAATGCAGACAGTTGCACCTGTTGGTGATCTAGTAGTGACAGTATGAGGTCTTTTTACCTCAGCGATTAGCGATATCCTAGAAGACATTCTGCCTTATCCTGAGTTTCGCTTGAAAAAGAAATCACCCGAAAATTTGTCATCCAACCTTAGTAAAACCATGGAAACCAAGGGTGAAAAGTGAACCGGTTCGGGGAAAATGAAACTCATGATAAGACTGAT
>NW_016188188.1:0-4192 GCF_001687245.7 Rhagoletis zephyria
ATGCATGAAAATCCTAACCTCAAAAAAATCACCCGTTATGTACATACTTAAGGATTGGGTTTCTATTTCATTCTATCAATTTGCTGCGCTCAAAAACCAAAAAAGTTACAATGGAATTTGAAAAGAGACTCTCACAGAAAAACTGAATTTTTTGCTAAAAATGTTCCTAGCAGCGCTTGTAAAGTCAGTCTACATAGTAAGTACATATGTACATAGTAGGGTACACTATTTTTCTAAACCGGTTTCAATCGGTTTTTTTACATATCGAATAAACCGGATGTTTTTATCGAACAAACCGGTTAGTTTCATTTCACACAAATCTTGACCTCTCAATAAAAATTGTTGAGCTTTCGAAGTTTTCAAGGCTTTTTCCAGTTATTTGTGGATGAACAGTATCATGTTTGAACCAATAAATGATTGTTTGACGCTGAAATATTTTCTAGCTTCTCCTCCTAGCTGCGGTTTCTGATTCTTGATGTTGTGACACAAATGCTGACCTCTACACTTTTACTCCACCTTCGAAGATGCTTTTTATGGCAGAAGTACACTTGGAGATTTTACATAGTCAGCCGAAGGGCGCCCGCTATTTGAAAAACACTTTTTTGATGTGGCTGGGGCTTGAAATTGAACCATGGGCGTCTCGAGGGGCAGTAGGCGGATCTAAGCACTCGGTTACGGCGGCGAGAGCTGTTGATTAAAAAAATTTCAATTTACTTCGCGTTGCTCTTTTGTAAATAAAAGCTACCTTTACTTTTAATATAGTTATTGTAATTTTTGTGCCATACCAATATAAGCATTTTTACTGTAAAAAAACTATATAAAATAAAACTTGTTTATTGGGTTTTTTCTTAATTTTAAAATCGGAACCGTTTTTTTCCGAATTGTAATTTTTCGAATAACTCGAAACCCGGTTTTGTAAAAGACGAATAATCGAACATCCTAGTACATAGTCACCTTTATTTTCAGTTAACGATACTTTATTCGTCATAAGCTAGTACTTCTGATCAATGATCTTAGAAAAGACTGCGTTTGGCCAGACATTTTTTTTCGAAATGGTTTTACAAAAATACATTAGACTTAGGGTGTACGGCGAACTTTTTTTCTTGTGCGTTCTAATAAATATACATATGTACATCATGCAAAAGATTCAAAAATAAAATATTGTCAAAGCAGATAAACACTAAAGGGCGTGTTTGAAGATTTATAAAGTTTCAAAACAGAGTATAGTAAGAAGGGATGCGTATTTACGCTACGGTATTTTTACTACATAAATGACGGTTGCCCCAATCCCATAACGCTGCTAATAAAAAAATTTACACTTCGCACATTTTACCATGTGCTAGGCCGAGCTTCTCCTCCAATTCGGAATCTAACGCCGTATCTGAACGGTTTTTAAGGGCAGCTTTTTCAAGGCAGAAATACACTCTGAAGTTTGCGGTTGCCTGCTAAGGGACGATTGCTATTTTTTGCGGAACAGTGATTGGGCCGGTAATCGAACCTCCGCCCTATGGTGTAATAGGTATCTTTTAAAACCCCAAGGAAGGATTTCTATGAAGTGGAGAAACTGTAAAGCTATGTATATATAAATTCAAGAAATTACATACATATACAATTTTTTGAAGATACCGTTACATTTTCGAGACCTTAGAGGTAACTAACACCTTTAATGTATCTAAAAGTTTCTAAAACTCTAATTAGAATCTGCCTCCAATTTTACTACTGCTGATTCATCAATTTGTAAGAGAAATACATACTATATACATTTGCAATTGATTGCAAACTATTTCTTAAACTCATTAGCACCCATTGGCTTTTTAACACATCAGAAATAACACGGATTGTAAAGCAGATCAGGAGCGAAAATATGTATGCATCTGTATACATAAGTATGTACATATGTATGTGTGTTAATATGTATACACCTAAGCGAATGTTCGTTCAAGATTTGTCAGTTTGTTGATCGAATGATTAACTGGCTGCCGTTTAGTGTAATTTGGCATGCATTTGACATCTCTAAACAATTGTTTGCGTCTTTGTCAAGTACACGCGTCATCTATGTGTCGCTTTGTTTGCTTAATGATTGGCAAATTCTGTTTTGTTTGTTAGATATTTAGCAGAAAAAGTTGTAAATAATAGAAAAACAAACATTAAATTTATAAAAGCATCTAAACTTCCTTTTACCCAAAATCTGCAAGACTGTCTACTTATATACAGTGAGTGTTAGTCAAAATCGTGCAGTAAATTTTTTCCCATATTTTGAGAATATTTTGTTTTATTTGAAATTTTATAAAGTTTTAATAAAAATATAGTTCATTCTACAACAAGATACATAAAACTCAAGGCTTCTAACTCTTTGTAACAATTAAAAAAAATATATATATCGACATATTTTAAAAATTTTTATGCAGAATTTTTAGATTTGTTTTTGGGTTGGGGTCTCTACGAAATACCGTTTACTTTTAGGATTTTGTTTTGTTGACGGTCTTGCGCATTTTCTTCTATATAACGCATGAACAAATCCACGAAAAAAAATTCCCAAAAATCAACGGTATTTTGTAGCGACTTCAAACTTACACTTCATTATATTATACTAAACTCGAATGGGCTACAAAACTGCAAACAAAAAAAAAAAATTCTAAAAATTTTAAATAAAAATTTTGAAATTTAAATGAAAATTTGATATATTTTTTTTAATTGTTACAAAGCTAGAAACCTTGAAATATAAAACTGCATACCCAAAAACTTTGAATAAAAAGTGTGAAAATTTGGCGTTTTTAAGCAAAAAACAAAACCGACTTCACTTCTCATATAAAAATTTAAGAGTCCCGTTAATTTATTCATGATCGAGTGATCGGATCCAAACCAAATTAGTATGGTATCATCGGTTAACGTGGTCTAAGGTTATGCGGTAACGTATATAAAAAAATATTCCGAGGAATTGATAATCTCCTCCTTTTTTGAAGTCGGTTAAAAATATAAAAACAAACTGAATTTTTGTAAAAACTTTTTAAAATATTTTGTTAATCTTTTTTGATAGGACCAATTTTCATACTACTACTTTTTTGAGAACGGCAACCGGTCAAATTCCCGGTTCTCCGTGGAACCGGACTCGAGAGAACCGGTTTTTAAATACATACTAGGAACCGCACATCACTAATAAATAGCTCATATTCTATCATGTGAATTCCCTAAAACGGGGTTAACCGCCATTTTACATAAAAAAAAACTTACGACTTTGACAACGCTTATGACATCTTGGTAACCCCCTAACCATTGTATTGTTCTATTGACAAGGGAATTAAAATGGCTGTTCCAGCGAGAGTATAAATTTTGAAGTTCCATTTACAGTCGCTCACATATTAAATTATCATGAGATTTAAATCAATATGCATTTCTGTGTGCGTAGGCTTGTTTTATTTTACACAAATTTGCACTAAAAATATTGTATGAATTCCAATCAGTTTTAATAGTTGTTTAGTGACACTGTTGCTTAGTGCATATTTCAATATATAATCCAGTATTCAGATTCATAAAGCTAGAAGCAATGTAAAATTCCACAGAGAGAGATTAAGTCAGAATAGTCCAATAATTTGTACATGCATATGTAACATATGTATGTATAATTTCGTTAAACGACGCTATTAAAAGTTAAATTGTTTAGCTAAATGCAACTTGACATTGTCCAGCATTTTAGTTTGCAATCGTTAAATAGAAGGTGGCTCGTTGAACGCACTATAAAATTGCAAAAAAAATGTTTGTGTGCTTCGTTCTCCCATATGTAGTAGTAGCCGTGCGGATGTATGTAAATTGGCCAAATACATACCTACAGCTGTACAAATTTAGTTGTATATTAATATCTACTTAATTGTAAACTTGTAAGGCGTTGACGCAGGGGGCTGAGAGTAAAGTGTTGCGTGGCAGAGCGAATTGCGAATAAACACGCGAGAAAAACAAATACAAATAGATACAAGTGCAAATATATGTATGTACATACATACGGTGGCCATATTTATGAAAGCAGAATACGGGACAAAATATAATTTTTGAAATTCTTACCACACTATTTTCTCTTAAACAGTATCCTTATAGTAACATTACAAATTTGTAGGATAAATTTCTCCAAATTTTTTTCCCGTAAATTTTTTACGAAAAATTCGTTAAATTTTAGTATAACAAAGAGCAATTTTAAGTC
>NW_016188191.1:0-4191 GCF_001687245.7 Rhagoletis zephyria
GCGCCAGCAAACGTGATCGGATACACAAAGTGATCCCGAGCTGCTTAAGAAAAAATCTTTATTTATATTTGCACTTTCACTTTTATGGGGTGGTATACTTACATGTAACGATGCAAGGGCTGCACTTGACCAAACAAAAGGCTGCAGCGGAGAAAATACCTGCATCAGCAACTTGGACGGATACACAAAGCGATCCTGACCTGCACAAGAAAAAAATCTTTATTAATATTACAATTTCACTTTTTTGGGTTGGTATCATGGGCGAAGCCAGGTAGGGGCGGGAGGCCCGACAACCTCCCCCGCTCCACTAACATCCAAATCTTTGCCTATATATTCAAAAATAGTACCAGGAAATGCTTGCTCGATAATTTCGNTACACAAAGTGATCCCGAGCTGCTTAAGAAAAAATCTTTATTTATATTTGCACTTTCACTTTTATGGGGTGGTATACTTACATGTAACGATGCAACGGCTGCACTTGACCAAACAAAAGGCTGCAGCGGAGAAAATACCTTCATCAGCAACTTGGACGGATACACAAAGCGATCCTGACCTGCACAAGAAAAAAATCTTTATTAATATTACAATTTCACTTTTTTGGGTTGGTATCATGGGCGAAGCCAGGTAGGGGCGGGAGGCCCGACAACCTCCCCCGCTCCACTAACATCCAAATCTTTGCCTATATATTCAAAAATAGTACCAGGAAATGCTTGCTCGATAATTTCGGAAGGGTAAAAACCTGGCTGCAGTCAACAATGAGCGAAAATGGATTGAATGGTAAACTATAAATAAATTTATAGTTCAATTGTTTATTACATACTTTGTCTTTAGGTTTGTGTATTCTAAGCAGTGTTGCCGCGAACCATTTTTAGTGGTAGCCAAATTCCTTTAAAAAAAGGGCTAAAAAAGTCGTTGTGGCTAAAAATGGTAGCTAAATTTTTTTACTTACATATACATAGGTAAGTATACACGCAAACATTTTCAATAAGTAATGGTATAGAAAAACAATGAACTCTGGAAAAGAGCAAATATTTTATATTTATATACGACACCAGGTTGCTAGCTCCATCAAGTGATTGTACCAACTNATTTCGGAAGGGTAAAAACCTGGCTGCAGTCAACAATGAGCGAAAATGGATTGAATGGTAAACTATAAATAAATTTATAGTTCAATTGTTTATTACATACTTTGTCTTTAGGTTTGTGTATTCTAAGCAGTGTTGCCGCGAACCATTTTTAGTGGTAGCCAAATTCCTTTAAAAAAAGGGCTAAAAAAGTCGTTGTGGCTAAAAATGGTAGCTAAATTTTTTTACTTACATATACATAGGTAAGTATACACGCAAACATTTTCAATAAGTAATGGTATAGAAAAACAATGAACTCTGGAAAAGAGCAAATATTTTATATTTATATACGACACCAGGTTGCTGGCTCCATCAAGTGATTGTACCAACAGGCCCGAAGCATATAACTTACCAGCATGCTGGTACAGTATTTATTTCTTTACAAACGCGGTCGAGGAAAGATCGAAATGATTAGAGCCGAAATTTCATAATTTTTCTATCATTTTTTTAAACATTGTTTTATTTTAATTCACAACTGCAATATCGTGAACTTAATCTTCCACAAACATGGCTTTGACTCATATAGTGTAAGAAATTTCCGCCAAAATACTTTTTACTACTTAGAAAATTGAGCTAATTTCACCACTCACGACACCAGCAGCTGGTACAATCACACCACAAGAACATACACCCAGCAAAAAACACGATTACCACAGAAACGAAAGTGGAAACGAGCTAGGCGATGGGAATCGCTCACCCTTTCGCTTCAAGAAGGCATTATTTTAAGATGGGCATCTCATTGGCGGTAAGCCCTTACCCGCAGCATTACCTTCAAACGAAGGGAGAACGGATGGATAAACAGAATCCAGAGAAGCGAACAGAGAATGCCTTACAGAGAAACTAATGTAGAATGCCTTGATAAATATGAAAAAAAATGTTTTAAAAGATTAAAATTAATTAAAATTTGTATAAATCAGTTTTTATACATACCTATGTATGTATTTAGGTATTTAGATTTTTCTTAAAAATCGGTATCAGAGAACTTAGATAGATAGAGAAGGTGCAAACTGAGAGTGGAAACTATTCGCGGACGAAAAATTAACAGCGTTAGAAAAGTTCAAGTCGGAATGTAGAAATTCTGTTGAATTTAATGTTGATAACATAATACAATGTTGAGCAACATGAAATGTGATGTTCTTTGCGAGCAAATAAACGAAAATATGGTAAATCTTCATATAATTTTCATTAGTTTGTAGTTTTTGTTAAATTTTTTATCTTGTTCTCCTTTTATGAAGATGCAAATACAATTTAAAATAATGATAGTTTGGCATAAAGTTTACACACATATGTACATGCATACATAGACTGGCAATCAAAAGTGAGTGCATGGTGTTTTTTGCTTAATATTTGCAATGATTTTCAATTAAATTTTTTTTATTATCTTTTTATAAAAATGTGGTTCATGCTTTAATTAAAACTACATAAGTCAAACTTTCAAACTTTACACAGAGCATAGAAAAATTCAACGAATTCTCGTCTAAATTTTGAGCTGTTTAATCTGAGTTTTTAGAAAAATTTTGAGTACGCAGATAGATCGGTTTTTTAATTCTAGTGGAAGAAGATCAAGTTTTAAGCGGATAAAAAATCAGGTTGATTTTTAATGATTTTTTATTGCTGACGGCTTTTTGCACTTTTTACCAAATAAAAGGGAATTTCTTGTAGAATAAAATGCACATGACCGTTTGCAAACAAATAAAAAAAATTAGCGCTATTTTTTACAAATTGCACTTGTTATATGCATAAAACCGCAAAACCCGTCGAAAACAACAAAAAAGTTTAACTTAAAAACATTGCAAATATTTAACAAAAAACAGGATGCACTCACTTTTGATTGCCAGTGTACATACATATTTGTGTTTAAAATTAACTACTTATGAAATAATTTTACTTGCGCTTTCTAAAAATGGGAATAAAAATTGGATTCGCATAAAATTTTAATTCCAATAACTAATATTTTAGTCAAAATATTTACACTAAAGCTTTCAGTAACTTTTGGCAAATTTGAGCGATTATGAGAAATTATACATGCGTTTGTACCTACATATCCATTTATATTATTTTAAAAAAGCTAATAGTAAAATTTAAAATGGAGTATGGATATGACAATTAGAAAAAAAAAAAAAAAAAAATTATTACTTGGTCCGTCCGGGATTTGAACCAAGACAAACGGCGTGACGCCAAAAAGTTGCATCGCCTCTAGCGTACACGCCACAGCATATTACTGAAATGGCAATCTCTAACAGCCAGTTTCACCAAATTATTTAAGTGAAAATTACTTTAATTTCGGTTCGCAAGCATTACTTTGTACATTTGAAAAAACCAAGTTTGTAATTTTTTTTAACTAACATGCATTTTTACTATTTACATAATATAATACTCGTACAAGAAGCGAACTTGAACAGATGCTTTTTAAGTTTTTAGCAACATTAACTACTGAATAGATTATATTTAACAAATAGTCATGCAGAAATGCAAATCAGCAATTCTAACTAATATAAAAGTACATTTAATATAATTTAACTATATTAATTTACTTAATTTTATAAAAAAATATACATGAATACGTTTCTGCATTCACATGCAACCTAGCAACACATAGCCAGACACTTGTAACAAATATAACATTATCATAACAGAAATTTAAATTTTTCTCTGTTAACTCTTCTTGAAATGTTAATCGCGCTGTGGTGATATTCCATGGATTTATTTTTCAGCCAAACAATTTTACGGTCCAAAAATTTGCACCTTCTCTATCTATCTAAGTTCTCTGTCGGTATGTACATACATGCATATTTAAATAAGCTTAAAATTGTACTTCCTCACTCTTGTACTTCACTTCATTGACTGACTTCAACTTCGCTGCAAATTGAACACACAAGAAATTCTTTGCTTTATTGAGTAATTTGTTCATATAAATACATTTTGCAATAATCCTACATACTATACATTTGTTTCTTAACGTACCATCGTACTTATCTAAGAGTGCTCATAGTTTTTATTTAAGGTTTAGAATAATGTGGTTTGGATATATTCAATGAATATTTCATTGCAAAGTAATGTATCCATA
>NW_016188192.1:0-4191 GCF_001687245.7 Rhagoletis zephyria
TTTAAGAAGTTAAATTAAAAAAACAAAAAATAGATATACAGTGAAAGCTCCCATAAGCGTACACCGATAGCCACTTACTTATTGTCCGTCTATGGGAATTTCGAGAAAAATAATATTAAACATCAAATAAAAAAAAATTAAAAAAAATAAATAAATAAATAAAATACCGAAAAATTGTTCGTTCCCAAGAATGTGTCCGCTTATAGGAGATGTCTGTGTATGAGAGCTTTCACTGTACATACATATATATTATATAAAAAAAAAATTAAATCTAGACTACAATATAAACCATCAACTTAAAGTAAGACAGCATTTGACATTTTTGATGTTTTCTGTATAAAAAAAATGCAATTGAAAGAAAGAAAGTAGTTATGTACAAAAAAAAACCATCAAACTTGTAAAGTTAAAATTTAATTTTCAAAAATTCTAACAAATAAGAAAGATTTAAATAAAAATAATACAAGTGAAAAAAGTATAAATTTATAAGGAAAATAAAAAAATCAGGGTAAAAATATCTATTAATATAATTTATTAATAACAAAATATAATTTTTAAAATTTTTCAGTTTTTTTTGTCTGTAGTACAAAAAATTACAGTTTCTAAGTCAACATATTCCCATTATTCATCAGAATCAATTTATTTGCACAATGACTTCAATGAGATTTCCAAGAATTCTTCATAACTCATTTGAATGTAGAATAGCAGTTAAAGAAAAAAAACATAGCAACAAAAGCGCGAGTGTGCAACAAATATATAATGTACATACATCGTACATATGTATGTAGTATGTATGTATGCACTCATGTCATGCAACTAACTATAATTGAATGAGAAAGTTGACAAACAGATTTCTTAGATTTTTTAATCGATAATATTTGCTGCTGTTTCTAAGCGCATCTGACAGCTGCAACAACAGAATATTTCACAGTGATTGTGTACAAACTCGCGGGCGACTTTTTCCGGCGCTGCTTAAAGTTTTTTCCGATTTTCGTTTACAAAGTTCACGAATCAACAAAAGTGCCATACCATTGAACGCCACTGTACGCGATCGCCAGCAAAAAATGCACAGTAAAATAACTTATGAGAGACGCTCGCAGAATGAGTGTGAGCGCGCATTAACATTTGCACCACTACAGCAGCAGCGCAACAATTCGAGCTGGTCGCAGGGGCGTATGAGTGTTTACACCTTAAGGTGGTAGGTTGAATAAGAGGCGGCTTACGAAACGGGTAAATCACAAATGAACGTGTGAACTATAGAGCGAAGAATGCTGTCTAGAATGAATGCTTTGCAAAATGGAGTAGAAAAAGCAAAAACTTTTTTTGTTAAAGACCAAAGAAAAATCAATTAAGAGAGCGCACGCTGCAAAAAAAGAGCAATTTTAAGACTCTCTAATAAATTTGTACGCGTTATTTTTGCTACGCGCAAAAAGTAATATGATTGTGAGGGTGAATGAATTAGTGGAAGTGGGTGTGTGTGTGTGTGTGTGTGTGTCTGTCGTTGACGCTGGTGATGTCTCCAATAATGTTGACTGCGCTCGTTTGCCGTCACTAATGAATTTTTCCAACAATTTCTACTACTTTTTTTTACCGCAACTGATCATAATAATTGAAAAGTGTTAGAATTTTGTAGTGCCTAAGCTGTAAATGTGTGTTTGTGTGACTCGAAAAACAATGTTGCTAAAGTTTTGCGAAAGGGGGGATTTTTTCACGAGGTGCGCCACATTTGCTTTGTGAGTCGTTTTTTTAGACTAGGCACGTGGAGTATCGCAAATAAAAGAATTGGAAAATCTGTTTTCTTCTCAAGTTCAAATGTAAGCAGGAATGAGATGACACGAGTTAAATTCAATGGAAAAAAGCATTATTCCTTATAAATTTAAGAAATATGCATTTCGTTTCAATTTCGTACAACTGAACAAGTGAAACACTTTATTTCATGCATGATTAACCGAAATCTGTTGGGAAAAGTTTAGCTATTTTGGGTAGTCCAGCACGTTTCATACTATTAACTAATGTTACTAGCTTTTTGCTCTTCGCACCTCTTAAAACTCTTTCGTACAGCTGAACAAGTGAAACAATTTTAAGCAGCGGAGTAGAAACAATTTTTTTTTCTTTAACTGTTTTCCGCTTTAATCTGATGCCTAGTCTTGTCACCCGTTTGACAAAATTGAACAAGGGCAACACTTTTTTTATAAACACGAGAAATCGAAGACTGAATTTCCAATTGTCAACCAAATTCGTTAAATGCACAAACGGAAATTTTTTTAATGGAATTTTTGAGTTTGGTCGATTTTTCTTTTTGGTCAAAAAGTCATTAAGTCGTTTGCTTTGGTGCATAAAATCCACAAAGCCTTTTGAAAAATAAGCTTTTTTCTATCGACAAAAAGCATAAATAAAGCTTTTTTTATACATACGTATTCCGTTTGGAGACAAATCGGATTCGGCGTTGTGCTATCTTCAGTGTCACTTTTCGTTTTTTTATACTCGCTTCACTTTCTTATAGAATTTCACCACGACCACACATTCATACACACGTATGGTGATTAAGTTATTATATTGTTTTTGTTTTTTTTTTTTGACATTGATAAGGCTTTTAGATATGCATATCAGACATCCCTACATGCATACCAGCAAAAGCCTAAGGTATCTTATCACTTTTGGCATTGGAGAAAATTCAATGCATTTTATTATGTGAATTCTTATCAAATTATGTTGGGCTATTCGCATTTGTTTGCTTATGATTTATAACTAACTAAGCCAGTGACAAGTATTCATTTCTAATTGAATTTATTGAAAATAATATATTTGCACATAAGAAATCCTAGGGCTGGTTTCACCAACTCAACTTAACTTAGTTTAGGCAATTTTTGGATTAAAACGTAGGCTAATTTTTAGCCTAGCCTAGATGGTGTATAAGACTTAGTCCTCAAAATGGCTAAACTAAGTTAAGTTGAGTTGGAGAAACCCAGCCATGGTATCAAAGGAAGAAAGTTGAAAATGCCACTAAGTAAGTTCCTCGAAAACTATATAATATGTCAGTTTATCCTCGAAGAGAAAGTAAAAGTAACACGCTCTTAAATAAAATATAAACATCCTCAATAGTTTGTGGTGGGCATTAGTGGAGAATGTCTTTAATAAATTATTTTATATACTGGTTGAGAATTGCGCGCATCTGCTGTTTAGGCATGGACATGCAATGAAATAAGTCACCAGATAAATTGCTTTAGCTTCTAAATTTCGCTTGAGTGAAGCTCTGTACTGAGATTAGAATCAAGTTGAGTTGCTTTAAAGAATAATGCTAATTGTTGTTGTTGTTGTAGCGGCTACAATAATGCCTTGATAGGTCCGTTTGCTATTTATTCACTTGGCTTGCGGTTGCGGACCTTCTTCACATTGACACAGAAAATAATGGACACTTTCCTCGCTATCATCCAAATAACAGGAGGGCGGCAGGTTCTTTCCTGGGGGGAGTATTCTCCCTCCTTCACTGACAGCGCAGTTCATGTATGATAATCGTACTCAGGTTGAGAATAACTTTTAGTGCTTCCGATTGCCAGGAACACTAAATTGCTTCTTAAACTGTCCATTATCCTTTCGTCTCTTTTTCAGCTCTATTTGAAATATTTTTCCGTTCAATTCGCGCCTTTAGCAAACAAAAATTGCCACGAGTGGCAGCACTGCGAGTAGCTAAAAACGACATGGCCATAGTATTAGCGAAAAGTAGGTCAGCCACTACATAGGTGGTGAATTGTCGCTGATGGTAGCAGTGGCAGAGTGGCAAAAACAGAATGCAGTAGGTGCGGCTAGAGACGTAGACAGACGAACATGTATTGCAGTTATGCAATTCACGGCATTGCAAATGACTATGAGGGGTGGCAGCAGAGGCGATTGGTGGTCGTGGTGTTGCCGCCGGAGTATAGACGACTTAATGGCCAAGCAAATATACATACATATATAAAAAAAGNGGGGGAGTATTCTCCCTCCTTCACTGACAGCGAAGTTCATGTATGATAATCGTACTCAGGTTGAGAACAACTTTTAGTGCTTCCGATTGCCAGGAACACTAAATTGCTTCTTAAACTGTCCATTATCCTTTCGTCTCTTTTTCAGCTCTATTTGAAATTTTTTTCCGTTCAATTCGCGCTTTTAGCAAACAAAAATTGCCACGAGTGGCAGCACTGCGAGTAGCTAAAA
>NW_016188193.1:0-4191 GCF_001687245.7 Rhagoletis zephyria
TGTCCCTTGCAAGCAACCCCGCCGTCTCCACTGAGCCAGCCGGTTGCTTGGAATTTTTCTTGTCATCTCCCTTTTGTGCGTGCATTTGTTTATTTTGTTTGGCCCCCTTGTGTTGTTGTTGCGCACGGTAAGTGCATTTAATTGGGACATTAGGTAGGTCGGCTTTTGTAAACAAAAGGTAAGGTGACACATTAGTTAGGCCAATTCTGGAATACGGTTCAGTGGTTTGGAATCCAAGGTATCCAATTTACTCAGACAAGATAGAATCAATTCAAAAACAATTCCTACTTTTTGCTTTATGAAATTTCTGTTGGGATTCTCAATATAACCTTCCACCTTATACGAGCCGATTAAAACTTATTAATCTTCCTACTCTTTCCAGCCGCAGGAAAATGCTTGGTACAATTTTTATAGTTAAATTACTAACAGGCTCAATTTCAAGTCCGCTTCTTCTTGGCGAATTTAGCCTTAATGTTCCCTCCCGGGTATCAAGACACTTTTGCCCCTATTTCTGAAAGCTTGTAAAATTAATTTTGAATTGCACGACCCACTCCGTTGCTTATGCCAGGATTTTAACTCTCATTCCAGCACGTTTGATATATCAGATCCGTTTTTCAGCATTAAGAAATCGATACTGTCCTCTCTCAATAGATGAATCATTAAAATAAAGACATAAAATCGGCTGATGAATTCAGTTCTGTAGCTGAACAGTTTTAGATCTCGACACTTAACAAACTCCTGCCTATCGTGACTCGGCGCAAAAATTGAAAATACTGGTTCCGTACGTCATGCGGACTGCGCCCCTCGTGCGGATGGGCGGGAATGGAGGGTAAAAACCGTTGGGATATTATTATTATTATTATTAATATGTACTTTTAACCACATTAGTTGTTATAATAATACGCATCTATCAACATGATAGATGCGTAATAATAAACAACAAAAAATATATATATATATATTACGTTTATGCGACAGAATTCATGAATTCTTCATTTAATGAATTCAAAAATGGTCCCGTTTATGCATAGTTCGCGAATTCATCAAATAAAATGCTTTGAAAAAGTGGCAACGCACTGGCGAGTAACTAAACAATAGGGTTGTCACATTTTTGGACTCAATTTGAGTTTGCAAAAGTCGTTGGTACCAGGCAATGAACCAGGTTATATTTGAATTAGTTAAATTATATTCTCAGTTCATTCTATTTGAATTTATTTCATATTTGAACGATTCCAAATAACTATTCCAATGAATTAAATCCTGGCTGTGCATCTCATGCTATTTAATCTGAAAACATCATAACCCTAGTAAATAGCTGTTTGTGAAACGTGACGTTGACGGACTTGCACTTCACGATTTCATGAAATGATGCCAAATTCATGGTTAATTTTCGTGCATAACCGAATTCATGAAATGGTGTTTATGCAACCAATTTTAACCCAAATTCATGAAATGAATTCGTGAATTAGCCTACGCATAAACGTAGTAATAGATTATGGTAAAAGATGACTGTTCAGAGTTGCACACGAAGTACAAGAAGGAGCTGATGAAGCTCGAAGAAATCAAACATGATTTGGTGAATTTACGTGTGTAAAAAGTTCCAATTAACAACAAGCAACGAACAAAATTGATGTGAGACCAATATAGAATTAAATTTAGGGGTATGGTTTAGTTATTTGCCCACTGATTTCATGTTATTGTATCCAAATGTATACATGTCCGTGTAGTCAGAGGATTGAGGTTTAATTTAAAACAAAACTTCCATATTCCCGAGCACTAATTTAACAAATTCGGTTTGAAATATGCACTTTTTTGTAAAATGGGTGGGGTTTAAGGCGACCCCTCCGCCCACCCGAAATGAGTGTGCCAATTTTTAAATACATCCCAATTTGATTATAGTTCATTTCAAATTTCGAACTAGGTCGTTCATTCTTTTAAGAGAACTAGTTCAATGAACGAACTAGGACGAGAACTACCCAACTGTAATATNAATGAGTGTGCCAATTTTTAAATACATCCCAATTTGATTATAGTTCATTTCAAATTTCGAACTAGGTCGTTCATTCTTTTAAGAGAACTAGTTCAATGAACGAACTAGGACGAGAACTACCCAACTGTAATATAATGGGCGCGTTCATAAGACGTAGCTGTTTAGCTCAACTGCTACGAAACTGCTGGCAACTGTTGAGCCCAACGTGGGCGAATACTTCCGTGGGTACATGCCGAATTCGGTCCTACACCACGGCGCTCAAAAGCACAGTGGATCAAATCAATGCGAAGATCAGCGCCCCGAAATGCAAGCATCTCGGTACCAATTGGAAGTGCGGAATGGATACACTTACCACCTTGGTATGGTACGAAGCCTATGTAAACCTCTGCCGTGATATGCCACCACGATACTCCCCAGGCCGTCCCCAAGAACAGGCCAAAGTAAGCTCTGGGGGCTCCAGTTCCCCGTGGTACCAGAATTAAGTCTCCGGTCAGAACTCGTAGCCGTAACTACTCCCAGTTGAGTTTCCATACCACTCTGGACTGGTCGCCCCCACCCATGAAACTAACCCCTCAACTAATGGCACGCCTTCCTCGTCTAAACACCTCGTGCAAATACCCTCAGACTTTCAACATGCCGGCTAGGATATCCCGTCAAAAAATTTTTTTTAGCTACACTATCGCAAGAGGTATCGAAATTTGCGTAATATTACACATGTTAAGAAAAAAGTAAAGAAGTCAGAATTGTGCGTCATTTTGAGGGCTCTATCACACCATCAAGTTTTCCACGTATTTTATGTGAGATGTGAGAAAAAAACACTTCTTCGTAGAAATAGAGATAAAATCACTAAAAGTCAATATCTTTCAATTTGCAAACTCTTTTTCTTTTTGGGAGACTTCAAAGAATAATATTCAGTTATTTATTTAACATTTTTTTTAATATAAATAATTTTTTTATGGTTCCCCCATTTAATTATTTTCGGGATTTTGGGGACCTATAAAAAATAGCTATTATTAAAAAATCGTTAAGTAAACAACTAGGTATTATTCTTTGAAGTCTCCTAAAGAGAAAAAGGGTTTGCAAATTGAAAAATATTGACTTTTAAGGATTTTATCTCTATTTCTACGAAGAAGTGTTTTTCTCATATAAAATAAGTGGAAAGCTTCATGGAGTGGTAAAGCCCTCAAAGCGACATACAATTCTGACTTGCTTACTCTTTTCTTAACATGTGTAAAATTACGCAGTTTTCGATACCTCTTGCGAAAGTGTAGCTCAAAAAATTTTTTGACGGGACACCCTAATGCCGGCTCCCAGATAAATCCCTAATGTCAGAGTACATCGGACATTCACAAAAAACGTGTCTAGAATCCTCGCTTTGCGCCAGACAAAATCTGAAATCCGGGTTTTCACGGACAAAATTAACGTTACGAATATACTCATACGTCGCCTAACCGTGGCTATTTGTCTTAGAAACGCACAGTTGAGTAGTTCCGTTCAGCTCAAGAGTTGGCAACTTTCCGCAATTTTTTCCAGCGGAAAAATTTCACGCTACCTGAACTCAACATGTTGGGCTTAGCATAAACAACTGATCGAAAAGACTTACGCCGCTTATATTAAATTTAACGTCGCTTTTTTAGGTGGCAGCTACAAACAAATTTATTATATTTTATATTACTGATGTGATAGAGCAACGAAAATATTTTATAATAATACTACGTTTCTAAATATATGTTTTTCGAGATATTTACTATATGATTATACACTGTTAAATTCACCATAACATTGAACGATTTTTTCAACACGGCGGCAGCTCAGCATTGAAATCTAAATACTATCGGCGCAACTATCTCCATTTATTGCAATTTCATATGTTTACATTTATCAGCTGTTCATATGGCAGCATTTGGTTGCAAAAAGATTTTGTCGTGCCAGAGGGTAATGCTGCTGTCTTGTCTGCCGGTATGTCGCACAGTTTCCACCGATGCGCTGCAGGTGCTCTTGGGGGTGCCTCCTCTTGATTTGGTAGTTATAGAGCGTTCTATGGCCTTCCGGTTAAGAAGGGGTATGGAGATGCCGTTGTTGCATAGGTGGATTTCGGATGCCGACTTGGAGAGAGGGTATTTGGAGTGTAAACGCTCCTTGTGGGAGACGGTCTTAAGGAAGTGGCTGGACCGCTGGGACAATAGTTCCAACGGCCGGGT
>NW_016188194.1:0-4191 GCF_001687245.7 Rhagoletis zephyria
GGGACACAGGAAACTATTTTGGATTAACAAAAATTTCAGCTGTTGCATAATATTTTTTTTCGGCAGGTTCTTCAGTAGATATTTATTAGCTACTGCCGCTATTTTTAATCTCTTTGAGTAAACTGTACACGCGAGGGGCCATCGGGACCCTCTCAAACCGCATAAGGAAATTCAAGCTTGTTAAAGACTGTGTTGGCTACCAGACCACTATGGAGGGTCGAAGAATCCTTATCTGCTTTTTGAAACCGTAACCATTTTGTGGTCTCAGTGGAGTAGACACACTCTGAACGCAGTAAGTACTGGGAGCGTTTGGGGTCCGTAGACAGGATAAGCCTTCCGGCTACCCTTTTAATAGATCGGAAATTATACAATTAAACATAAATACGATGTATTCCACTCTCTGGGTACCTTACTGCGATTTCATATGCACCCTGTAGATGTTATAAGAGAGTCAGAATGCCGACTCTGGCTTAATAACGAGGAGACTTTCAATCATATCCTTTGTGACACATATATTTTACAGTACCAAGAAGCTGAAGATATCTTGGGCGTCTAGATTAGGCAATTTCTAATACAAACGACCTTTCAGGTCGCTAGAGAAACTAGCATACATCTGTTACCGACAAAAAGGTCGACGATCATGATGATCTCAGCGGTTCTATCCTCTTGCTTAAATTTTTATTGCTGCACTTACATTTATAGAAAACTACAGGCAAATCGTAATAAAATGATATGAAATGCTTTGATAAAGTGAAGTAATACGAGGCTTGGAAAGTCTAGCTACCGACTTTCGATACCCATACTATAAAGTATCATCTTATGCTCTGAAGAAGACAACCTATCTATCATTTTGCAAACTCCAGTTGCGAAATAAGTTTACCTATTAGGCGAATAACAGATGGTTCACACAGCCTACTTCAGGGATAGCCTTACACATCTGGCACATAGGAGAAGATTTTTCCGACTCTTCCGTCTATGTAGTGCGATTACTGCAGATGACGCAGTACCTACCAATTTAACTTTGCCCCAGACACACCGCGACACGCTTGCCTCTACACGGCCTTTATTTGACATCCGTTTGTTGAAAAAACACCATCTCATCTGGTTCCGAATAGCAAAGCAATTAGAAGATCTTCTAATAAACCTTTCATAGGAAAGGTCTTATTTAAAAAGCCCTGCCTAAAAGCATCCGAATGGTTTTATTACGAAAGTCACATAGCTCGAATCTCCAAAAATTTATATCGTTATTTAACGATTTCCGGGAAGACAATAAGAAGCAATAAGGATGGTGTGTAGAGTCCTATAAAATCTTTTTTTTCTTAGAGTATCTACTAAGAATATAGAAATTACTTATTAAAAAGGTAGCATTAAAAAATATGCCGCAAAAAAACCACAAAGCTAGATCTAAAACTTCGAGGCTAGAGCAAAAATATAATAGCTAAAGCTAGCCAAAAAAAATTTTAATCTGGTCATACTGTTGATTAAAATGCACGCCAACGAAATGGGTCTAAAGAAAAATGACTTCTGTCGTAGCTGGCGCGGTGTAGAGGCGCGATCTATAGAGTTGAACATTACGGCCCGGGGACATTCTTTCCATCAAAACTTTCTCGAGAGTCTGACTGAACTGACTACAGCTATTATCCAGTTTCACATGTAGGGAAATAAGAATATGGCCAGCCTCTCTTACCGTATCAGAATGAGCCTATGGAGACCTAAGTCTGCCTGCTTCCAACGCTGGATTAATATCCTCAGTGCACAACTTTCACATCCAGTACACAAAAAATTTAGGTAGAATATGTGATTTAGATCCGTCATTCATTTGTCCAACAAAAACGGGGCCATGCATATTGAAAAAAAAATATATATTAATAATAAAAAAATTATAACTTAAAAAAAATATTACCTCGTTCTAGAGAAATGATATTTAAAATCAAATAAGCTAATATCCGCCGTGGTTTATTACCACGTTGACTTTACTTAAATGCAAACATAACTTCCAAACAATCCCTTAAAGTAGCCGAAAATCAACATAAAGCACTTTTTACTCAACCCAGAAAGATTACCATAACTCACCTTGGAATTTCAATCTTCATTTTCTCGCTACCAAAACTCTTTCAAAAACCCATTTAATTCACTCGCATAATTTAGAGTGTCGATTAAAATTCGTTAAATTGACTTTCGACATAAAAATGTACGCGCTTACATTTGAGTGTTAATAGAGAGACTACTAAATAAGATTTATTGGCTGTCTAAAAGCCAAATCAGGCAGGCGCTCCCAACAAACCAACAAAACAGTCAAAAGAATCCGAAAAAAGGCAAACTACATAAATAAATATAAAATTTTTAGATAAGTATGAGCACACTCATACGGCGAACGTGCAACGAATGGGTTAATTGGTTAGATAGGCATGCGGATGGACGGACGGATGGACGGACGGACGGACGGACGGACGGATGGACGAATGGATAGCCGATCGATCGTATGGTGCTCTATCATTTGCTACGCTTAGTTTATTTAGGGTTCGTAATGATTTGACTGGCGCGGCTGCGGCGGTTAGTTGGTCGTGTGCATTCAACTACGAGCATTTAAATGTTAAATAGACAAAACAAAAGGTTCATGCATAAATACAAATACAAATAAATGAAAACGGAATTAATGCGTCAACATCAACATCTAATTGACCGGACGACACTACCAAATTATAAAACAAATCTGTGTATATAGACTGTGTTGCCACGCATACAAACCCACAAACCCCGATGTAGCTAAAATAAAGGTAAAAAAAAAAATCATAAGCGCTGCGCTGAGCGCCTCTACAGTAAATGACTTTGGTATTGCGCGTCGATGCTGCAGCAAACGGGAAGGTGTTGTTGCTGTTGCTTGCCTTTGATTGCGGTGGCAGGCAGCCACATCGCTAGTAAACCACAGTCTGTAGATTTGGACAGTTGGGTGTCTCATATACGAGTAGTAAATGTGATTCAATTTAAATAATTCGAACTGCTGTTGCCGCCGTTGCTCTTGCTAGTGCCTTCGAAGCTGTCACCGCTGCTGCTGCTGCTGCCTGATGATGATGATGCTGATGTCGCTCATAATACATACAATATGTCTCTATAGAATTTCAGTGGCTTCATTGATTCTTATCACCCCATAAAATACGTTTCATTTGATTATTGACTTGCTGTTTTTCTTACGTTTTATTGTTATTGTTTTTCTTTTTGTTATAATTATTTTTGCTTTGTTAGGTTTTTGGTTTTTTTTTTGTGTTCTTCCATGACCAGTTAAGTATTTTTATTTATATTTGATTTACATTGAAGTGGTTTTGAATTGCTGTTGGTTTTGTTTTCTTCTTCGCTTTATTATTTAAATTGTATTTTGTTTATGTTATTGGCGTTTTATGGAACTAAGGCATTATTCGGTTGTTAGGGAGGCAAGTGACAGTGGACAATTTGCTTAAAAAAACCGATAAAACTAAAAAAAAAATTCCGTGTTATAAAACTGAATTGATGTGTTATGAAAGTGCCCCTACTCAACCTCGCAAGCATTGCAACAAAATGGAAACGCTAGTTAGCTAAGGGAAGCGTCTCGTCACGCTGCATTACAAAATTCTACATCTCAAAATTATGCAAAATGTTAAAAAATTCTGCTCGATCAAAATTCTGCATTTTTTTAATCTGCTTTTTTATATTCTTCTTTTTCAAAATTCCGTTTTTTTTTGCATTTCGAAATTCTGTCTCACAAAATTCTGCTTTTCGCACTTTCGGCTTTCAAAATTCTGCATTTGCGGTAGATAAAATCTGACAAAATTTCCCAGTTTCGCATATTTGGCTGTGTGCCAATAAGAACTGCTTTAGATATTCTGTTATTCTTATTATAAAAAATCCATTAAAATTTAAAACTTTTGATATGTGGCAACACTCCTTCACAGTTTTTTCAGATAATTTTGAAAACAACATATTCTATACACCCCATTTAAAAATGTCTTCATACTTAATCTTTTTTTTTTTTCCTGGCAATTTTACGTAAAAATATTGGTAACAAAGCTTGCTTAAACTTCATTATTTTAAGACCCACAATGCACCACTAAATGTTTAATCGAAATTTTAAATATTATGAAGTTTAAATATATTAAAGTTTTTCAAAGCCCTTTTGTTTGGTGCCAATGTTGTTTTTATTTTGCCAACAACTTTTTA
>NW_016188195.1:0-4190 GCF_001687245.7 Rhagoletis zephyria
TTACGTTGCATTGTTAGAAAATCACGTACGCGATCGATGGTATTGCCGGCAATTGTTTGTATTATACATACATATGTATGTATGTATGTACATTCTTACATACTGCATGTAATTGGACAAATTGCGTTCTAAATGTAAGAGCAATGATTGCCACCGACACTGTGCTACATTGCGAAAGGTGCTTGGTCAGTTGTGGAGTAGTTTTTAAGGAGTAATTTTCGGCATTGTATCAAAATCTGTAGCTTGGTGCATAAAATCTAGAATAAGATTAGCTTAAAATTGGTTATACGAAATTCGCGCACATGTTCACGGCAGTTTGGTAATCAGCAAAGCAAAAACCCGGATCCCCACATTTTTTTTTATAATTTTTTTTTGTAATCAAATTTATTAATTAAGCAAAATATTTTTATGTTCCAACTAACTTTCCAAGATAGGCGGTAGTTGAGTGACACACTGAGCGCAGTACCACTTCGCATTGCCAAACTAGCTAAAATTTGGTAAACGGTAATGTTATTGCTAATAGCGTCGCTTGGCTGTCACTTATACCCCATTCTATAGTCGTAAGGTTTTGCAGTCTTCGGGGGTACTTAGAACTTCCGCTTGGAAGCTGCTTGCATCCTTTCCCAATCGTAGGGATAGGGCAAAAGCGAATTCCTCCGCGTAGACTTCCACTTCCATACCGCAATCCATACCGGATCCGTCAATATATAGAGATACAGCCTACCTATCTACCACACGGTTTCACTTGCAGTCTCTTCTGGATGGGAGTAACACTTGCATCTTACAGCTTAAGTCTAGATTGCCTACCATATGGTCTGTCGTTCTACTTCAGTCATTTAATATCGTTTATGATCGACCCATGTTCGAAGTGTATAGTACCCCAGAGGCCTGACGCTCTGAGTCTAAAGGTGAAGATCGATAGAGATCAGGTTGAGAATAGCATTTAGCGCTTTTGTCTGAGCCGCCAAACCAGAGCGCCATATGTTAGTACTGGTATAATGATCGCGGTATAGATCCACATCACAAGGTTAGACTCCCCCAGTCCCCAGTTTCTGCTGAAGATTCTCTTGCAAGCAATTTGTGGATAACTGGGCCACTAAACTCCTAATCACTGTTTTCCACAACCCAGAAACCGATTGGTTTACACGTGAGGGGAGTTGGTAGTCTCAGACGTACGAGAAGTCAGGGTTGGACTCAGTGGATAACGAGGCTCTTCGGTCATAGTTCGATTATAATTAAAATACAGTTAGTTTACTACAAATCTGGGCTTTGACATAGAAATACAGAAATTAATTAGATACTAATTTGCTAACAAGCAAGACATCACAACGAAAGGACCGAAGGATTTTAGAGCAGCGATTGGCTTTCGTTAATACGTTGAGTAGTATTTTCGAAAATCCTGTAACGTGAGGACGGTTCAGGAAGTGTGCTGTATGTTCATACCTTGTCTATTTATGAAAGTTCAATTCACTTCAAATATGGCAGTAGACACTTCAGTTACAGGTATATGGGCACACACTTCACTAACTTATTCAATTTCTTAGGGTACATAGAGGCTACAGAAGATGCCTTTTCGATTCGAAATCTATGATAGGTGCACTTTAAGTGACTTAGGGGGGAATGTATTGTTCGATTTTGAACGGTTATAATCAAAAATAGCTTAACTAAAGGTATATACTGATAAAGGCGTGAGGCGGGGAACAATCGTAGACGCGATGTTCAAATGCGTAGCTATACCAGCGAAAGCTCCAGTAAAGCTGTAAGTCGAAAACCTTTATCCCCACTATAGAATTTGAAGAAATCGCAAACGCAAAATTCAAATAAGTTGCCAAAACCACGCTCTTCATCTTAGTGAATAAATTTTTAAATTTCGTCACCCACAATTTGTCCCCTAGTGTATGAAGCGACTGAGGGTATGGGTGTCGTGGTATTAATTTACGTTACAAGCAAGTGTGAATGCTAGCANCAAATGTATTTTGTAAATATTTTCTATGAATATTAACACCAGACAATTGACAATAAACACAACTATTAGAAATTTGTTCGCACTACAAAATTGCGGGCAACGTTAACATACATACGTACATAAGTACCTAAGGATGTAAAAACATATCTACTTATTGAGCGCAATGCGAAATTGCGCATATTGGTGATCGAATGTGTGAAGGAGTTTATTTTTGTAATTAAAGCAGCCCGCAAACTAAATAATAATTAAACCTGTAGATATATATTTTGTGTTTGGAACTTGAATGAGCTGGAATCTGGCTGGGCTGTAGAGGTATGTATACTTTTCACAGCAGAATATGAAGTCTTGAACCGCTAGTTGTTCAACCTTCTGTAGGAAAATGAAACGTTGCTTCTTCCTGACCTCGCCAACTCGGACTATCCTTCAGTTGTCCATCATTCGCTAGCCTGAAGAGTTGGCTGGAATATGGTCTGGCTGTATGGTTGGCGGTAAGATAAGTTTCTGAAGACGTGTACCTCGTGAACTCATTTGTGGTTTAATCCATGTATTTTAGAGACTAGTCATTTCAGTGAGGGAAGACTGTAAGTTATTCAGTGAATACGGAGACGCTGGACAGTGCTGACTAGACGGAAAAGTAATTCAACACTCTACTAGGGTTTGGTGAAAAGAGGTTCATCCCATGAAGGATGTGTCAGTAGACTCAATAGATGTTCACAACTATCAGTAGTTACCAAAAGACCTACAATAGTATTTTCTGTTTGCCAAAACCTTGATGGTAAAAATAGAGTAAACAAAGGGTTACTTCTAAGGGATAAAACGGAGAGGGGCAGGCTCCAGGACAGAGTTTCTGTAAACATATTCACGAATGTGCAGAAGTTGAATGGTAGAGCTTGAAAATTGGCATTTTGTCATTAACTCTCCTTTGAACTGAAGTTTAGGCTTTCGGATTCGTGCAGCATGCTTCAAGCAAAGGTCGCTACTGTTAAAAAGAAAGTCGACTGACTACATATCAGTGTAGCACCGATAAGAAAGGAAACGATCTACTCAGTTAGCCAGGCGGCAAGCAAGGCTAGAGCTATACCCAATCGAAACTGCTCGGAGAATACCTGAATTTTCGCTCAGTCCCCTCTATTTCAGACTCAATCCGGACCAAGGACATCTTGACCTTAAAGGAAGCTACATGCCTGATGAAAGAGCTGCGCAAGACATGCAATACACTCGAGGTCGTCTTTAGAGACAGAGCTGGTAGAGTATTTGCTGTGACAAACTGCGGACTGAGCTTCTGGTCGGCTCCGCGAATGTCCGACATGCAAAGTTCTTCAAGCCAGTTGTCGTTCGCTGGCGGCAACAGGCGGTCCTTCAGCATACTAAGCACAAACACTTGGCTGTGGTGGAAGTTCTCACTGGGCATTGTGTAGTAGCGATCATTTTGGATGCCTATTGGCGTAATTGTTTGGACGATGACGAGGTGGATTCATCTCAGCAGCTGTCCTGCTTCAGTTCTTATTCATACCGGTCAGTTTTAAGGATTTCAATATTTTCCATGTGTTGGCTAACCCTCAATTAAAAAAAAATAATAAATATTTTAATGTCTATAATATTTAGCTTTTAATATTCACTTACATTCGTATGTATGTATGTATACTTTGCTTACTCGCGCCTCTGAGAAATCTGCCTTTGAACTAATCACTGCCAAATTATGCTTTACACACAAGATTACCCATAGAATGCATGAGAATTGCACGCCAAGAAAATAATAGTTTTCTTATGTACTACATATTCATATGTATATACATTAGGGTGGTCTTTAAATCAAACGAGCGATTTTTTTTCAGTCTTAACCCTTTACTCGGTAATACCACGGTCACAGATATCACATATACATTTTTGGTCCCGATTGGAGTCGGTTAAGACTTCTTCATAGGGTAATCTGAATTTGAACGCCTGTGCGCCACGCCTTAACCGTCTCCAATCGGGACCAAAATTTATATGCGATATCTTCAACTATAGCAGCATCGAGGTAGGGGTTGAGGCTTAGGAAATCTGATGTAGAAAAATGTTCCTCCTAAATTTAAGTTCCACCCTAATGTACATATGTAAATAAGTACAAAATTCAAAATTTTGGTTATGCGGCGAAATTCTGTATTACAGCCGGCATAAATATTTCAGTTTAGTGCGGCCAATCTGGCGCCAGTTTTTATAATTGCCCTTTTGTTGCGGTAGT
>NW_016188196.1:0-4190 GCF_001687245.7 Rhagoletis zephyria
ATAAACTTTTTAACGCTTTTAAGGGGCGGAAATTTTGGAAAATGTACAACTTATATTGAAAAACTGCCAAAACAATATGCAGATTTCAATGATTTTTAACCGACTTAAAAAAGGAGGTTATTAATTCGTCTGAATATTTTTTTGCATGTATGTACATATTTTACCGCATAACTTTGGACTATGTGAACCGTTTTAGATACTTTTTTTATCATAAAGGTGGTACCTGGAACGCAATTGTGGTCATTGTTTAATAAAAATTTGTGTTTTTCTTATGTAATCAACTATATTAAAATATACATTTTTTATGCAAAAGATAAACAATAATTTACCAAACAAATATAACCTTTTGAAAATATTGCAAATTAAAAACGAAAACATAACTATTTGGTACTAAGTCACTATTTCCTATGAATCGTTTATGAAAATCCAGATAAGCGACAAACGTCACTATATATGTTTTTGGGGTCACTTAACCCGACCCCGAACCTGGCCCCGGCAGTTTGGTCTGACGAGGTCTGTAGTAAGGTCTTTTGAAAGTCAAAAAGAAACAGATAAATCTAAATTGTTCCTATTCACTGCATTATCTTGCTAATGGAAAGCAGTGAAATATGTAGATAGTGCTGCACACTCTCGATTTTATCTACATCGTGACATCTACGACAGAAGTCATTAGACTGCACACCGTTTCTGTTTGGGTTTTTTGCCATCAATTAGCGGCCTGTAATAATTCCGACTGCCGCCTAAGTCAGAGAAGTGGGGTAGATATTCTTCATAATTCGGACCAGATTCGTCGTGCTTTACTACATTTGAGCTCTGCAGATCGACTTCTATCTGCCTGTGCATGAAAAGTTTTCTCCAGTCAGAGTTAACAAGATGATAGCGAAATACGAGGCCAACTTTGAAAGTTAGTGACTTTTTGAATAAAAATACATTTTTCGACGAACAAGCGTTTTATATCTTGACATTGTCTCCTTTGACTCCATAAATACAGTCCAGGGGTTTTCCTTGCAAATAATAGGTTTTTCAAGGTTCTCAAAATAAGCGTTTATTTCAGTCCTCTTAATTACCGTCCAGCCATTTCTTTGGGTTTGCAAACAGGAAATAGTTGCTGGGCGATAAATTTGGTGAACATGGTGGATGGGGTAGGAGTTGGTAGCCCAATTGATGGATTTTTTCTATGGTGACTAAATACGTGGAACAGCACTTTTTTTCTTTGCCAAATGTGGTCGCTTCACCCCAATATCGAATCTATTAAAAATCTCTGAATAATATTCGCCAGTGATCGGTTTGCCCCTTTCAACATAATCGATGTTAATGACAACACCTGCATTCCAACTGTGGTCTCTGGTGTGTTGTGGTGGATCAATGTTTCGTCAACGGTTACGAAACGGTGCAAAGTCTCGTTCGAATAGCGGGTGAACATCGCCACGTCAACACTACTTTGAAGTAGTCACTCATCAAAACATGGGTTCAAGCCCTGGTCAAAGCAACAACGCAAAAAAATATAGAAAAAAAGTAAGTGCGCCTGGGCCACACTGTAGAAGTGAAACTTAGGTTACTTATCTATCCATAAATACACACATCTGCTTTTGCTTAAGGTTATATTTTTTCGCTTTTTTTCTACCTCTACCCTACCTCTACCACTGCTCTTTTTAATAACATTCATGTCATTCTGTTTTTCCATTATCTTCATTTTTATCTTTATACTCTATCGATAACAAAATCGATTATAACGTCCATCAAAATATAGATAACAAAATCGATGACAAATTCGATAAAAATTTCAATAGCAACAGCGATTATACCATTGGTAGCAAAATCGATAACAAACTCGATAAATATCGATAACAAACTCGATAAATATCGATAACAAAATCGATAAATATCGATAAAAAATCTATAAATATCGACAACAAAATCGATAAATATCGACAACAAAATCGATAAATATCGATAACAAAATCGATAACAAAATTGATAAATATCGCTAACAAAGTCGATAAATATCGATAACAAAATAGATAAGAATCGATAATTATCGGTAACAAAATCGATGCATACCGATAACAAAATGGGTAAATATCGATAACAAAACATATAAAAATATCGATTATTTTATCGATAAGTCTCGAGAATCCCGAAAATCTCTAAAATCCCAAAATAGGTCCCAGATTGAGTCTCTGTGTCTCTCTCTATATTCTTTCCTCTTTAATTACCTCTATTTTAATCTTGTTCCCGTTTCTTCATCTTTGCTTTTATCGGTATCCTCATCCTCCTCTTTGTCTTTACTTTTATGTCCATCATTTTTTTCAGCTACATATTCCCCTTCACATTTGCCCTTATATATATACATATGTAGTGTTTAAATTTACCTTGGTCTTCATTTTTGCCTTTATCTTTATGCATCTTTGTTATTGTTTTTATTTTTACCTTTGCCTTTATCCTTTTCTTCATTTATGTACGTAGTCACCTTTACTTTCATTCTTGTATTGGTCTTTTTCAAAGTGTTATTCTTTAACCTTTTGTTAGCAAATTTTTGTTAAATTTATACCATATGCATACGCATTAGAAGCACTTGTTTCAGCCCCAACCATTTCCGTTGCACCATTTCCGTTGCATCATTTCAGTTGCATATACACAAGAAGTACTTGTTTCAGCCCCAATCATTTNATTGCACCATTTCCGTTGCATCATTTCCGTTCCACCATTTCCGTTGCACCATTTCCGTGTGCAATTTCCGCTGAATTTGCCAATTTACTCCCAACCAACCAACCGCCGCTAAAGAAGTTTCACTTCAAAAAGGTTTTTTCTTAGCAGCGGTCGTCTCTCGACAGGCAATGGCAAACCTCTGAGTGTATTTCTGCCAAGAAAAACAGCTTCTCATAAAAATACAATCGCCGTATCGCCGTTCGGAGTCAGCATAAAACTGTAGGTCCATCGCTTTGTGTGACAACATCAAGGCGTACGCCACAAATCGGAGGAGAAGCTTGGCCAAAACACTAACATATGTGTAAGCGCCAATCTATTATTATTATTATTAGAAGAGATTATTATTTAAATTTTGTCATACATTTTGTCATAAAATATAACTGTAAATAACTTGCAAAAATATATGCATTTAACAAAATGTTTGTATGCCGCCATAGGAAATTTTAATACTTTTCAATGGCACACTTGTTTCAAAAATCCGTGATTTGGTGAAATTTTCGAGGTAGATACAGATCACGCGGCCGCACTCTAATACTTTCTGTTAAAAGTTACACAAGTGCTTGGAACTGGTAGGATGCGGATTTTATATAATCATCAATTAATTGGATTACTAACTAAAAATCAATACAACATATTCTCTCGGGTACTCCCCTCCGACTGGCTGGTAAGAGGCCTTGAGAGACCCTTTTTTTTAAAGCAAAATATTGCGAAATAAAATTCACGAGAATAATGTGCTTTTTCAAAACTTCATTGATTTATTAAACTGTTCTCGAATTATCCAACTGTTTAGCTAATTAGAAAAATTTTAATTTCTCTGGCGTTATAAATTTTTTATTCATTTTATATTTTTAAATAACATTTTTTTAACTACAACTCTTAGCGTATAACTACATATAACTATGACTGGTTCCGTTTATGCATTCAAAACAAACTAAATTGATGCGAATATGGATTGCTGAAGTAGTTGAACGCTGTGTATGAGGTGGCCGGTACTCGATAGGCGGTGCTGTAGTACACCTCCGCGGAGTCTGAAAAGAAAGATCAGAGAAAACAAAAGCAATAACGTCACTTTTATTATTCATTCTGCGAACTTTAAGCATGGCAATTAATTAAGCAAACAACTTAATTTTAAGTGTCAATAAATGCTAGTGACCCAATACAAAATGCATAATTAATTTACATATAAAAGCAGAAGTGCAGTCATGCAACACGGATAAGCCAATAATTATTTCATGCATTTACTTAGTAATGTGTTAGAAACGTGTAGGTACTCGTTTGAGTTAACAAACTGGTAACGTTAATTACAGCACAAGCGGAATTAACTGCTTTGATGTGCACTTACATATATGTATATGTAAATATAAATACCTATGCATGTGTGTATGTACATAAAGTAATTTTGTGATAATTTTATTGCACTTGCAATTCAAGTATCTGTTGCACTTAAATATCTGTTAAGCTAGGTGAATGAATATAAATTT
>NW_016188197.1:0-1351 GCF_001687245.7 Rhagoletis zephyria
TTTGGGGACCTCGTTAGCGTTACTTTGATTAAACAAAATTTTGTTAAAGCCTCATTTTTTTCTTTATTTTTGGTTAATGTCGTAAAAAGCGACGGTTAACAAGGAAATCATTCAAATCGGTTCACTGAAAATCAAAACTAAAGATCATTTCACATCACCAATCCATATCAACCCTCTTGGAAAATAGCTTATGCTTTAATTGCAGCACCTTGTGCCACTTGCAAGTAGTGGGAAGGATTTAAATTTCGGAGAAAGCTGCGTCGCATGAATAACGCTTCATGCGACGAAACATCAAGCGATGTAACATCACGTGATAAATAGTCACATGTGAAAAAATCGCTTAAAAAACTGCTCCAAAAGAATGTAAAAAAATAAAACTGGTGTGTAGGGTTTAAATGGCCAAATATAAATTAAAACTAATAGCGGATGATGGAAATCACGTGATGGAAATGTTTCATCAGAAATTGCAGTCCCGAAAATGTGTGAAAATTATACCTTCTAAAAAATTCCAAGAAAAAGCAGACTAAATACTAAAAAGGAACTTTTCATTTCATCCTCTGGAGTCGCGATATCACTTGATGGGCTTTTCGCAAAAGATTTAATAAACATTTCGGTTGCCATACGCACCTTCAGCAACAGAAAATGGCATGCGATNAAACGCAACTATTGTAATTTCACTATCAACCTAATTCTGAATACTCCCAGGGAGTTCACCCTGCGCCACTTACAAGTAGTGGGAAGGATTTACATTGCGGAGAAAGCTGCGTCGCATGAATAACGCTTCATGTGACGAAACATCAAGCGATGTAAAATCACGTGATAAATAGTCACACGTGAAAAAATCGCTTAAAAAATTTCCCCAAAAGAATTAAAAAAAATAAACCTGGTGTGTAGGGTTTAAATGGGCAAATATAAATTATGTAAAACTAATAGCGGATGATGGAAATGTTTCCTCAGAAATTACAGTCGCGAAAATGTGCAAGAAGAACTAAACCTTCTAAAAAATTGCAAGAAAAAGCAGACTAAATACTAAAAAGAATTTTTCATTTCATCCCCTGGAGCCGCGATATCACTTGATGGGCTTTTCGCAAAAGATTTAATGAACATTTCGGTTGCCATACGCACCTTCAGCAACAGAAAATGGCATGCGATCTGATGTAAAAAGGCCATAACATCATAAGGAAATGAGAGCACATTGTGCCAAAATATTTGTCGGAATCACAAGAAAAGTTTCGATTCTATGTTTCAGAACTGGAATTACAAAAATCACATGAGAAGTCAAGAAATGATAAATAAAATTTAGTGCCAAAAAGGCTTTGCGGCAAAAAAAAGCAAAGATCAGAAAGCCATG
>NW_016188197.1:1391-1724 GCF_001687245.7 Rhagoletis zephyria
CTTTTCGCAAAAGATTTAATGAACATTTCGGTTGCCATACGCACCTTCAGCAACAGAAAATGGCATGCGATCTGATGTAAAAAGGCCATAACATCATAAGGAAATGAGAGGACATTGTGCCAAAATATTTGTCGGAATCACAACAAAAATTTCGATTTTATGTTTCAGAACTGGAATTACAAAAATCACATGAGAAGTCAAGAAATGATAAATAAAATTTAGTGCCAAAAAGGCTTTGCGGCAAAAAAAAGCAAAGATCAGAAAGCCATGAAAAAGACTTTGCATTCATCCACCGAAAATCTATCGAAAATAATGGCAGAAAATGTGTCGCAT
>NW_016188197.1:1968-2707 GCF_001687245.7 Rhagoletis zephyria
GCAAATTTTGAACTTTTTAATGTGATCTTTTTGAATTTTGTTTGTTTGTAGTTTTGCAGTCCATTAAAATCTAGTAAAAAATGCAAGTTCGGAGTAAGTCAAAAATCGCACTGATTTTAGAGAATTTTTTTGTTGAAGGTGTTTTGCATTTTTTTCATATAAAGTATTTTCGAATAAATTTTTTGTATGGAAAAGTCTGCGTGAAAAAAATTACTAAAAATCATAGCTACTTAAAACTTGTATTTTATTATAATAAAATTGATTGGGCTACAAATCAGCATACTCAAAAAATTCCAAAAAATCCGATTAAAGTTTAATTTTTGCATGAAAATTTGCTGAATTTTCGCGAGTTTTGCACAAAGTTTTGGAATTATATTTTTATGTTTTTTGTTGTAGAATGCATTTTGTTTTGCATTTTTTTCATATAAAGTGTTTTCGAATAAATTTTTTGTATGGAAGACTGCGTGAAAAAATTGCCAAAAATCATAGCTACTTAAAACTTGTATTTTATTATAATAAAATTGTTTGCGCTACAAATCTGCACTCAAAAATTCCAAAAAATCTGATTAACGTTTAAAAATTTGCATGAAAATTTACTGAATTTTCGCGAGTTTTGCACAAAGTTTAGGAATTATATTTTTATGTTTTTTGTTGTAGAATGAATATTAGAATAAAAATTGTTACATATATTGTGAAAAATTTGCTATGCCAATACTTTGTTCCGGCAGTGTAGATATAA
>NW_016188197.1:2778-4190 GCF_001687245.7 Rhagoletis zephyria
TAATTTTGACACTACGAGCACTGTATGTGGCGTTAATGCGACGTGAATGCGACGATGATAAGACGATTAGCTTTGTTAGTGAAATTAATTATAGAATTCAGAAATGGGATACTATCTGAGTTCAAGAGGCAGAAGCGCTTATATTTATAAAATGAAATTAAATAAGTAAAAATATTATAGAAGAAATTTAATACAAGACTTACCTCAGTCAATTTAATAAATCATATGCATGTACACACATACTTTTACTTTCATAAAAGTTCAGAGTGATGAGACCTTCTAGAATCCAATTATAAAAGTCTACGCTCTGTAGTAGTAGTAGGCTNATAAGTACATACTTTTACTTTCAAAAAAGTTCAGAGTGATGAGACCTTCTAGAATCCAATTATAAAAGTCTACGCTCTGTAGTAGTAGTAGGCTCCTGTATGATACGAAAGTGTGTAGTGAACTTTATCCGCTGCAAAATACTGCTCCACATCCACGAAGCAGCATACGCCCGAATATGTCGGCGCCTATATACATAAATACCTACGGTACTGTAACCTCCATTCTAGAGATTGGGCTTAACGAATAAATGGACTCGAATTATTAAACTTGAGATTAATTTCTTTCGGTTTCAGATCTTTACGTTCATCATTGTCCCCATTACCAAAACAACTGAGTGATTTTTGATTATCAAAAAGGCGACTCGTGAAAATAAAAAGACTACATACATTCCTTCAGTGGTTTCTTTGTACATACTTACTCGCTTGGGTAATGACGACGGCAATGTACAAACACACAACGATTTTTAACAAAACGTATTCAAAGTAGAGCTCTTCAAGAATATTTTTAGTTACACAACTTTATTGATCAAATACAATATNCTACAGCAATTTTAGATAAAACGTATTCAAAGTAGAGCTCTTCAAGAATATTTTTAGTTACACAACTTTATTGATGAAATACTCTATATAAAAGTAATAATGGTCCTTGGTCTTATTCTACTCTTTCCATTCATATACTTTTAAAGGTATTTTAATGGTTTTATGTTATACCAGCAAAAATTAAAATGGCGAGTTTAATGAGAAGAAAAAAAATGTTCGACTTTCACACAGAACTTGAAAGTAGTCGTAGAATGAGTTTTTGTATATAGTAGAAGATCCGAATAGGGCACGACCATCAGCCTTCTGTTTAATGGATGAAATTTATTTTGTGAATTTGTAACGTGTGAGGAAATACTTCGGAAGTGAGTTGGCTGAAAAAGTCCTGGCCAGTATATTTTTGATTAAATATTCAAAAATTATTATTTTTTCTAATTTTGCACTCATTTGTTAAATGAACAAATTACATATATACTAATCGAAAGNGTGTGAGGAAATACTTCGGAAGTGAGTTGGCTGAAAAAGTCCTGGCCAGTATATTTTTGATTA
>NW_016188198.1:0-4190 GCF_001687245.7 Rhagoletis zephyria
TTAAGATTTAGAGGCATAAGATTTACTTTACACCAGTAAGCCATGCTGTAGATAGACAGGTAATTTTACCGAAACCCCTTTAAATTGCCCAAAGAGCCGATCACAGCAACGAGCCGNATAGTTAGAATATTTTAAATCATATCCCCCAAGTAGGTACTTTGCCCTTTGCCTGGCATTGTAATGTGGAGCGCCGCCAGTGCTATTCCCTCATTTCTGAGCCGGCCTATTTGGCGCCATAATAAGCAGTGTCACAATTCGACTAAAATGCGCTGAAAATTAAAAATTTGACAGGCCAGCTAGGATAGAAATCTATCTGCAATTCTTAAGGCAGTATCACACGATTGCCAAATTATGAAAATCACGAAAAACAAATTTTTTAAAATTTTTCAAGAAGAAGTTCGCGTTATTATACCAATCGCGTGACTACAAAAAAATTTGTAGCCCAATATAAAAAATATACAAATCTGTACAAATTTGCCAATCGTGTTACACTTCCTTTACAGAATATAAAATTCATAAAACTTGTCACAAAATTAGGACTTAGATAAGAAAATTTTCGATAAGTGGTTACAGAATAGCACCGCACGGTTTTAAAATATTCAGACCTACAAGCATATAAATAAGTGCTTATGTCGCGGGTTCGGCCTGTTTTCAAGGTTACGTTGTGTGGGGGAATTTTTGTTCTTAAAAAAAATATACAAGACCGTTCAGTTTACTCGAAAGTCAGAAAATAGGTCTACAGATAGACAGGTAATACCGAAACCCCTTTAAATTGCCCAAAGAGCCGATCACAGCAACGAGCCGAGATTCGGTAACTTCTCCAATTATAGCTACCAGCTGTTTTAAGTCTGATCCATGATGATCTATGATTGATTTAAAGGATTGCGCTCTAATCTAGATATGTTTTGAAAATGAAATTAAATAACTCGTTTAGTTCTCACTCTTATCTTCTAATAGCTAAGGAAACGCGAACGGGATGCACTAAATTTTTTATTTAATCCGTTTGAAGCTATCGCCTAAATAACTTATTTTTTTATGCTCGTATAAATATGTAGCATATGGCTACACTTTTTCATTTGCTTAAAGCTGTATACTCTTAGAGCGTTGTTCTCTTTTATTCTTTTTTATATAAAGCTTATGAGATTTCAAGATAAAAACGTATGCTCTTTCGACGAAATACAAAGCTTTTGCTGAATTAATTCTCCACCTCTCTTTTATTTGGCAACAACAAGCTTTCTGTAGCTCAGAAGTTAGCAATATACATATTTCTTTTCAGCTGCTGTTATCAAATTAGGCACGCAAATCGTTATCATTACTGGCGCAATTTGTGAGCAAGTCGAACTGATTGGCCACATCGTAGCAGTAAATAAAGTTAAAGCAGAAGCACGCCATATGATGCTTGCAATTAGTGCTCAATAAGTATGAATAAATCACTCTCGCTGTATTATTTATGCACACATACATAGGCACTTGAAGAGTATGAAGCTGGAATTTGTTATACAACACACGACTGTGATAATGTATGTATGTATGTATGTGTATAGAGAGAAAAAAGAAAAGGCGTGGCGGGGTAGCAAAAAGAATTCACACACCCTAATTTTGTAGGACTGCAAAGAATTGGTTTTGAGCAAAATTTATGTTTCATAAATAAAAAAAGAAAATATTTAAAATTTGATTAAAATGTAATGAAAGCTACATTCGCATGCAGATTAGATAATTTATTGTAATCTGGCGGAAAATTTACCTACTAAGCGCCTACTTTTACCTTTACGCTTGAAAAATTTCGCCTTCTAGCCAGTCAGTCTGCGCGCCCCAACTGCTTGCCAGCCCAGCCCGCCAGCTATCAAGTCTTTCACATCTTTATCATTCACTCAGCATCACAGACGCCATCACTTGCTTTTCAGCGCCACTTACATATTTACTTGCACACTTGCAGCCACAAAGAAAAGTGGGACATGATTGAAATGTCGCACATACAAATCGGTGTTGAACGAAACGAATGATAATAGAAGAAATTATGATGATTATTATTAAATGCTGCGAAAGTGTGGCGGGAGTTTGACGAAAACGACGATGGCGTTAGTTAGCGGTAAGTGATAGGCGGTGATTGTGTGCGGCTGTAAGATGTACGCAGCGGGGGAGCTACAACCGTAGATGACTGTTGTACTTACACACTTGAGTGTGAATGCACAGACCAACAAACGCATGTAGTTAAAGGTTTTTATTCGATAATAAAAAGATGTTACGTAGTTCAGTTGATGAACTGATTTCGCAATGAAATGACGCATGAAATCACTAAATTGCACTTCGGACTCCTATGACGGAGAGCACTAATATATACTACTTTTAAAACCAATGAAATTATAAGCAAAGTTTATGAAATAGCTGAAAAAATAACACGCGAATTATTATCTTTCCTGGTGCCCTTTTAGTAGGAGATTCGACAAGGATACGACCTTCACCCATCTGGCTGAAATCTACTTTGCATTTCGCGAGTCAGTTGGCTTAAAAAATCCTGGTCAGGATATTTTTCATTAAATATTCAAAAATTTATTTCTTGTTTTAATTTTTCACACATTTTTTTAATAAAAAAATTACATATATACCAATCGAAAGCATAACCCACTTGCGAAATATTTATTAACACGTTAAATTTCATACAAAATAGATTTCATCCATGCAACAATTGGGTGAAGAAAGAAATAAATTCTTTCATTTTTATTTACATTCATTAAAGAAGCCTTGCATTTTAATTTGAAAAGCAAAAATGGCAGACATAATGAATGAATAAAACTAGAAGTTCTGCTCAATCAACAAATTCAGATCTGGGCAGTTTAACACTCGAAAGGCTGGAAAATCGTCATAGTTTCAAAGACGGACAGGGGTCATTGATCCAAGAATACAGTAATGGGCCACAAAATGGTAAAAAAAAAGGTGCGCTACTGTTTTATCTGCTTTTGGATCTTCCAGCAGTGTATGCCCCCAGATTCTTCCATCTGGGATTAGCTATGTGTAGCTAGTTTTCTGAAATCCAATTCCTGATGCAACATTGCTGCTCAAAAACCCTTTTTTGCCCAGGAAATAATATAGAAACATGCCTATTACAGTATCCAACGGATGCTATCTAGGTGGATCTCTGACGATTCGCACTGAAATATTAGATTTGTGCGAATGATATCCGTCGGACGGGAATAGGCATGAAGGAGTAGCTAGTCTGATTTGTTTACATGAATTCATCATATCGCAATGCTCAGCAGCTAACGTAGTAATTTTCTCTCTAAAATATCACAGCAATAGCGAGACTAAACTATTCTGTAGTCCTAATTGTCCAGAAAATCAACAAAACTGACTTCGCATAATCTACTTTATCGTGAGTTTCGTCCGCAAAAAAATTTATTAAATACATGAAAACGAAAAGTGAAAACTGAATCTCATGATATATCTGAATAAGTTCTAATAATTAAGGCATAAACTTGCATTACCACTACATTAAAATACAAATATTGGAGATAATACGCCAGAAGCGTACATCACTACTGGGTCTGTTATATCTACAGATATATGTGAAAAAACCTCTCAAAACTAAATACATAGTAAAACTTTTGGCAATATATATTTGCATACTTAGCAAACATTAAATGCACATTTGCCTAAATCGAAGTTTGTATGCAGGAGCCCACCTTGGCGTATACTCAACCCAAGGTAGGGAAAACATTTGCAGCTACATAAGTCAAATCTCTAAGCGATTGTTTGTGCTGCAGAAACAGTTTATTTATTATACTTTGTGGCTAAGTAATGTTATCTTTGAGTTGCTATTGCTGTTGTAGCTTGTTTTTACAGTTGCTCGCCAATATTGGTTTGCAGCTGTTAGTGTAGATAATATATTGGTCGTTATACTAGAATCGATTTGCACTTTGGTGTGTTGCGGTGACTTTTAATGGGACACACGTTGTTTTGCTGTTGTTGTTTGAAGAGAAGGGAGAGCGGTCATTGGATTTTTAAAATTATGAAGGCACTACTAAGGCAAAGTTGGGAATGTGCAGAAATTAATACCGAATATGGAATATGGAATATATAATATAGAAAAGGGATTATCAAATATAGAACATAGAATGTAGAATATGGAATATAAAATAAAGGATGTAGATTATAGATTATAGATTATAGATTATAGATTATAGATTATAGAT
>NW_016188199.1:0-4190 GCF_001687245.7 Rhagoletis zephyria
CGACTGTCTCTTTAGAGCCCGGGCCCGCGCAGTTGCGACAGAACTTATTAAAGGGTAGCAAACTGTCAGGTATTTGTAGATATGTATTTTCTTTATTCATTTCTAACCGATCCCTGGTTTGAAGCGGGTCATAGGACATGCAGAACCCCAGCCTTCCACCATTCTGCATTTGACCACCGTAAGCGAGGCATCCACCGCCTGGGGCACATCCGGTATGGATCCGCACCTCGTCCGTTGTCTCCGTTTCTATAAATGTCCCTATATCCCGGGTCTCATATCCATCCAATAGTTATTTGTGAAGTATCCTTAAAGATGAATCTTTCATGGATGGTATACAGATCGCTGAAGGAACTTACTATCCTTAGTGGACCAGATACGTTTAATGGTGTTTCTTAGCTTAAAAGAGGACTTGTCTGTTAAGAACACTAGTTCAGGCTCACAGTCTTGACGTTGTTGTTGCTTGTTTTGCATTTAGAAAGGGTGTCATCTGGACTGGAAACTGGATTTGCAACTGCTTTAGAGACACACTATTGGATTAGCTTCTAAAATCCTCTTTAAATCCAAATCCTTGAGGTGCTAGTTCTTCAAATGCCTCAATTTGGCAAGTCGTTCACATTTTTGTGCACAAGATAGTTATGATTGTAAAGAAAGACTGCCTCAAAACCTTTCGCGTATACATATATACCAATTCTTCGCTGTTGTTATAAAGGTATAAGGTTGAGTACTTCGGCCTTGTTTCTTTGCCAATTCTATTAAAACTAAATTTTCATGTATACTATACATATTTGCGAAGTAAAATATTTCTAATCAATGAAAGGAAATGAAGTGCGCTGAGTGCATAAGGTAAGTTAAAAATATTAAATGAAACCCTAAAAATATTCAGACAATTAAATGGAGGATGCAGCACAAACAATCAAGAAGGCCTATAATACGCACATATGTAGCCAAAGAGCCATCAACAACACGACGCAAGCGCCCCCGAAATTGACAAGCACATCAAAACAGGCCAAGAAAGAATTTTTGAAGGAGATATTTAGTGCTGAGAGGCGAAGTCGAAGTACCGAAAAAAAGATCCAAAAAAAGAGCAATGAAAAAGGGATCATCGAATAAAGGACAAAGCAGACAACAACTTATAGTAAGACTTTGCAGCAGAGGACACTCGCTCAGCAAAAAATGCAGCTGAACTTGAAACTGAATAGAAGGATGACACAGCCTAACATACACATACTTACATATATGTTGTATGTATGCAAGTGAAGATGGAAACAGTGGTGCCGATAGCGGGTAAAGTCTGCATTGTGGAGGTCAGTGGCAGCGGAGCGAACCAAAGGTAAAATAGGAGTAGCAGAATAAAGCAGCAGCAGGTGCAGCGGAACTGCTACGCGCCACTGACAACGCATTGTCAAAAGCAAGATGCGGTACAAATGTTTGCAGTAGGTTGTAAAAAAAAAACTACGTATGTAGTCACTTTAATTGTGTGCGTTTTTTTTTGTTTGTTGCACCACAATTTAATGAGAGCACAGTGTGTAGTAGCCAGTTTAAGTAATTAACAACGCACTGAATTTATTTGTTGTTAAACTGCAGCAAGAGTAAAATGGAAAGGAAAATACGTGAAAGACACTAGAAAAAAATGCAACATTATTTTATGTTGTTGTTATTGGGGAAAAGTGCAAAAAATTCAACTTTAATTGCAATTTGCGCACAACGACAATATAGCCAAGAAATGCACAGCACAAACACTCACATGCAAATGAAGGCAAACTATTTACAGTGCAATACACTGCGCTTGCGAAAAAAATGCAATGCTTAGGGAGAAGTGACGAAAGAGAGAGCGAACATGAAAATGTATGCGTCTTGTCATTGCGAAAATTTCGCACGCGCATAAAAATCGTCACACAGTAAAATGGAATGTGCTGAACGTAATGACTTTCGTTCACTTGCAATTTGCATAAGCTTTATTTTAGCCGCCGCTAGCTGGCTGGCTGGCATGCGGAAGCGCGTAAGTGAAGGGTTGGCGTTCAAGCTGTTGGGTAAATACAAACAATTTTAATGGCAAGGTTTCAGGGGTAGCGGTGCAAGCACGCGGGAATTTGTTGTACATGCTCAAGTGCGGGAGAAAATTTATGTGTGCTGAGGAAATGCATCAACGCTGAAGCTGCGGCGCATGAGAACGGCGCGTAGGGGAGTAAGATAGAACGGAAACTGACTTTAGCAAGCCCCACTGGCTGGATGTAAGGTATGCGGTGGCTGTATTTTTTTTCGTTCACGCAGACAGCACTTGAAGTTACTTAAAAGTCAAGTTAAGAAAATTCTCACAAAAAGTCACGCCCTGAAGAGAGAAAAGAAGTGGTTGCAATTTTATTTGTTTTTTTTTTTTGTAACAATATTTGTGTTTAAAACATATCAAGTGTTTAAAACATATCAAGTGTTATGCAGTTAGAAGTGCAAACAAACATATTTATGTTCATATCGGCGAACAATAGCAGAACGGAACGAGAACGAAACTTTGAGAGAACTAAATAAGAACTAAAGCATCGAAAACGTTTTAAGGGAGCATCAAATAAGAACAAAAGTCTGAGACACGTTCTGCTAGAGAACAAAACGAGAACAAATATTTTGAGAACTTAACGTTACGAGTGAGAGAGGCGTCTGCGTACTGGGATATAAAATCGTTTCAGTGAGAACTACATGTTAATTCTAAGCCAGAGGAAATCTGGATCATTTCAACTTCAAGATAATTTACCATTTATGAACCAATTTGAAATTTTCGGCCCAAGAAAAACTAGTATCTTAAATCTTTCGTTGCCTCAATTTGCATAGTTATCTTTCAGTTCTTTTTTGATTAATTTTAAAATTGAAGCATTTCAAACTAATGAACGCTATGTGAAATTTTATTCTCGCTTCAATTCTTTGCCAATAGTTCAGAGAAAATATGTTCTCCTTTCGTTCTCTGGCAGAAAGTTAATGAGACTTTAGTTTCCAAATGGTTATATGACAGAAAGTTCCTTAGACTTTTGTTCCCCTTCAGTTTTTTTGGCAAAACGTTCGGTATACTTTTCTTCCCATTATGTTCACTTAGAAATCTTAACGAAAATATTGTTCGCAATTTGTTCTCTCTGCGAATGTTCCACAAGATTTTGTTCTTATACAATTCCATTTGATAACGTTCTCGATAATTTTGTTCTCATTTTGGTTTGGGTTTTGAAGCGTTCTTCGGAACAAAACTACGAAAAAGGCATATAATTTCGATCGTACCATTTATTTTCGGTCCCTGGTTTAAATAGAAATTCAAAAATTTAACCCAAAAAATCCCCTAGATATTACTCAATTCCAAGAAGTTTACTTCAGCAAATACCTTCGAAGTACATCACTTTTCTGATTCATTTATTTAATCCTGTTCTCGCAACAGGCCCCGGTGAAAAGTTCCACAAGTAAAAATGATACTCAAACCAGGAAAAAGCGCAGAAAAATTTCAATCATATAGTCAAATTGGTTTACTATCCATTTCTTTCAAGGTCAGGGAAGTGATTTTCCTTAAAAGGGTACTTCCAATTATGGAAGAGAAAACCTCATATCAAATCACCAATTTGGCTTCAGAAAAGAACACAGCAATCTCAGCAAAATCACTCGGCTTTCGAACAATATAAATAAAATTACAACCACCCTGGCAATCAACTATTATATATTTATTCACACTTACCGAAAAAAATCGCTACTTCTCTGCAAACAGGGTATGCAACATTCCGTAAGCTAAGCAGCTGTACCTCAAGGCAGTGATATGAGCCCAATACTCTATTTAGCCTACACTCATGGACTTTCTTCTACAGAGAAGTTACCAGTCGACACTCTACCAAATTTTACTTCACTGAAACTCGACGAAAGCTTAGTCAAAATCGCTTGTTGGCTAAAAGAGGTCCGAATAAAATCCAATGACTCAAATTCTTTGTAGGTAACATTCACTGTTAAGCACGACACCTGCCCACCCGTCATTCTAAACGATGTTGACATGCCCCGAAGGAACTCGGACTAAAACTCAGAAATCTTCAGTGGCTTATGAACCCACACCTCCAGTTTTCAGTCGACAATAAACTACTCTTATATTCAAGAATTATAAAACCAGTCTGTACGTACGATAATCAGTTGTGAGACACCGTGGAAAACTCTTATATTGAAATATTCCAAAGGTTTTG
>NW_016188200.1:0-4189 GCF_001687245.7 Rhagoletis zephyria
GTGTTTGAGGGAGAGAGTAGACACAGTAGGGTCAGATGTCTCGCTGGCTGCCGTAATTGAAAGCAGTGGTGGTGCTAGTTTCGTACTTCTCTTTCTCTTCTCTTCAGCAAATGGCTCTATTGTTATTGCTGATGCTGAGGCTGAGGCTGCTGAAGTTCTAGGCCACAATTACATGACTGAAGAAGCGGTAGCAGCAGCAGCAGCAGCAGCAGTGACCGACACTGTCATTAGAAAACAGAGACAGGCATTTTCTGGCAGAAGGTACTTTCCGACTGATTGTTAGTTGTAGTAGTGAGTGTATGTGTCAGCAGTAGCCGCNAGTGAGTGTATGTGTCAGCAGTAGCCGCAGCAGACACAGACGCGCGGACATTTGTCGGCGGTGATGGCACCCGACCGCGAATTAGCGTTCTGACACAATGTTTCCAACTTTTTTCTTTTCTCGCTCGCCACCGGGCAAAATTAGTGTAGAAAAAGAAAAAGTNGCGCGGACATTTGTCGGCGGTGATGGCACCCGACCGCGAATTAGCCTTCTGACACAATGTTTCCAAATTTTCTTTCTCTCTCTCTTTCTCGCTCGCCACCGGGCAAAATTAGTGTAGAGAAAGAAGTGTGCACTTCAAAGCAGTCTCGGTCTCCTTCTCTGATCTATCTCTGATCTCCTTTCCTTTCATTTTGTGGTGTGGTGGTGGTGGTGTCACTGTTTCTCTCTCTCTCCCTTTTCACCCCGATCGCCGAGCATTGTAATTAGAAAGAGGCGAAAGTGTGTGTGTGTGTTTAGCTTCGGCTTCGGCTCTGATTGCGATCGATTGCCAATTACGAATAGCTGAGTGAGTATGAAAGCAGCTTGCTGGGCTGTGCAGACAGGCACCACACTTTTAGTCTCGGTTTTCAGTTTCTGAACAGTCTGAGCAGTGTCATTACACTTTCCCTCTCCCTCTCTCGCTCGATTCGATTTCTCTGTGCCTCGCATAAACTGGCGCCTTTTGGCGCGGATAACGGCTACTCACTCTCACTTTGCTGGAGCACTTTTAATTTGAGTAACCACTTGAGCCACATGGTGTGTATGTGTGTTGTAGTGTGTGTACACACATGCTTCTTTTGTGTGTGCCAACGGTCGGTGCTCGTTAGCTTGACACGGCTGAAGCAGAGACTGAACAATCTCAGCTGCCATTGATGCCAGCGATGACGGCAGCAGCAGCGGCGGCGGCAGGCGCTCGTTTGTCTGCTGCGCTTATTAAAAAATGGCACTTTCACCGAGGGATTTACTGCTGCTGCAGCAGATGCTGTGTCCTGCAAACACTGGCTCTAGCAGCAGCTAATGGAGCCGTTTACTAATTTTGAGCCTCTTTCCCTACCAGCAGAAGTGGTGTTCCTTTCTATTCTTTTCTCCTTCTTCTTTGCTTTTTAGAAAAGCTCTTGGTACCGGCGAAATGATGCGGGCTGAAGTTCAATCGACTTGCTTGCTTCTTTCCGCTTTCTACTGATTAGATTAGCCACTGTGTTCTCCCTCTCTTTCCTNTGCTTTTTAGAAGCTAGCAAAGTACCGGCGAAATGATGCGGGCTGAAGTTCAATCGACTTGCTTGCTTCTTTCCGCTTTCTGCTGATTAGATTAGCCACTGTTCTCCCTCTCTTTCCTCTATTCTTTAATTGAACTCGGGAAAGGACCCTCACTCTCTTTCTCTTTCCCGAGTTTGTTTGTTGTTATTCAGCACGTCAGTCAGTTAGTCAGTAGCTCTCTCTCTCTCTCACTCTGACGACTGAGCCTTAATCAAAGTCGGAAAGTTTAAGTTGGCTGCTGCTGCTGCTACTGATGCTGATGCTCACACTGTGACCAACTAACGAGCTGGAGCTGAAGCTGAACATCGATCTCAATTAAAGCTGCTGCTGCTGCTGCTGTTCTATTCTCTTCAGTCAGTCTTGATGGGTCAGAGTGCAGCGATCACACACACACACAGGCAGACAGTCATACAGAGTCAGTCAGTGAGACACTGATCACTTTCCTCGTAAGCTAGAAGCTGCTGCAGTTTCTTGAAGGTCTCCTACTGCCTCAGTCAGTCACGATTGCAATCACACACCGCTATTAGTCGGTAGCCGTCTTTCCATTATCCTCACTGCCACCACTATCACCACCACCACCACCTCCTCCCATTACCTTGTCCCTTGTTGCCCTTTTCTCATCCGGTTGCACACTAGTGTCTTGTGCCACTGTGGTCACCGAGTGCCGAGTATCACGATGCTGGTGATTGTTTGAACTGGGCTGCTGCTGATGTTCTAAAGCTGCACGACCTTTTTCTGCTTCAGATTGAAAAAATGAGCTGCACTGATAGTAACTGAACTTCAGTGTCTCCCGAGCTCTCTCACTTTTGCCTACTTGACTCTAACTCTAACTGTGAAAGTCTTGCGCTCGGCAACGACTGACGCTGTGATTCCCTAATTCGATCAATTGAACACTGACTGACTCACTCGTCAGTCAGTCAGTCACTGCTGCTGCTGCTGCTGATCNTCTTGCCTACTTGACTCTAACTCTAACTGTGAAAGTCTTGCGCTCGGCAACGACTGACGCTGTGATTCCCTAATTCGATCAATTGAACACTGACTGACTCACTCGTCAGTCAGTCAGTCACTGCTGCTGCTGCTGCTGATCGTCATCCTCATCCTCGTTTTCTTCTTTTTCCTCGTCTCAATCGTCCCCAATCGATGATCAAACTCTCTCTCTCTCTACACAGATTCGATTTAATGTAATCAATTTCCTCTCTTTCGATGTGCTGCTAAACAAATTGAGATTTCTGTCGCAGCAGCATCACCAGCAGCAGCATCGTGTGCGGGTGGGGCAAAAAAGTGATGTTGGCGAACAGTCACTTGACTTTCAGTCTGCCTGTGTTTGTCCTCTACCACCCTGCAATTTCGANTCGTGTGCGGGTGGGGCAAAAAGTGATGTTGGAGCACCCACATTCAGTCACTTGACTTTCAGTCTGCCTGTGTTTGTCCTCTACCACCCTGCAATTTCGAATAGTGCTCTTGGTTTGCAGCAGCAACAGCAGCAGTTGTGGGCTTCATTAGCGTCGGCTGACGACAACGACGACTACGAAGAGGACGTTGCCGTCGTTTGAGACTGAGGGGTTGTCTTGGCTAATGAAGCTCGCAGTCAGTCAGTCAGTGCTCGTTGTGTTGTCTCGGAGTGCTCACTGTCGTTTTGCCCTCTGCCCTCACTCACTTTGATGTACCCTTTTGCCTCTGAGCTCTGCTTGGCGGCAGTGTCACCAAAGTGTGTGTGTGTGTGTGTGTGCAAGGAAGGCAAATCTGTTTTTGTCTCTACCTCTGAAGACAGGTTCATAGGTGTGCACTCACTCTAGTGCTGCTGCTGCAGTTCCTCTCTAATGGCCTTTTCCCTCTCTCTCTCTCTCAAACTTCTCATGCTCGAGTACAACAATCTCATCATATTCTCTCCCTCTGTATAATAATAATATTAATGCCGACTGTGCGAACCGGTAGCTAGGATGAAATGAGCAGCAGCAGCACTCGGCCTTGATGTCATTATATTCCCTCTTGCTAGTTCGTATTGTCTCTATTACTTTAGCTGCCAGTGACTATTACCTTCGGTTGTTGTAGTCCATATTTGTCTCCGCAGTCTACACTACAGCAGAATATAATCACTTCTTCTGCTTCTCAGTGGCTTCTTCTTCTTTCCTTTTCGCCGCTTTTGGCAGCAGCAGCAGCAGACATCCTCTCTTTCTGTCGTCAGTTTCAATTGCTTCGACAGTGGACAAATTGTCTCTGCAGAGAGAATAGATAGAAAAATTGAGGGGAAAAGGTAGGGAGGTAGCTGAGAGACTGTGTCGTCTTCTTCTTCTTCAGTGTGTGTGTGGATGTCGGAAAGAGAACTGAGGATGATGTCGCAAATTGTTATTAATCGACGGTAGTGGATAGTGGCAATATCGTAGTAGTCAGTGTCTGTACTGCCTACCTTCCACCACTATCGCCATTGATGACTAACGACCTTTCACCGGCAGTGCTGCAGTTCTGCTGCTGTGTATTGACAAGAGCTGATAGAGCGAGATTGCTCTCTGTGCAATGTTGTCTCCAACTTTTTTGGCACACCTGCTCAAAATGTGTTTTTTTCCTGGCTGCAGCAGTTTTCCCCTGAGCGCTCTCTGCCTCTGCCCCCTGCTCACCTGTGTGCTCTAATTA
>NW_016188202.1:0-4189 GCF_001687245.7 Rhagoletis zephyria
CGCTGATTAAAAGTGTCTGATTAACATGGGCATGAAAAAATGAAAAAGCGAAAAGTTGAAAGGGAGTGCAGTAAAATAAAAAAAAATAATAATAAAAACATAGCGCTTCAAGCCATTTATATTAATTTGCGTGGAGGCACTGACAGCGTTTGTCATAAATATGTCGCCTGATACAAATCCACACATCACATTCACACGTTGCCAACAACAGTAAATTGCAGAACAAGCAGTCATTCATAAAGAAAAAAAACATATTTAGGTACTATTCATCAACGAACATCAGTCTTAAAAAAACTACATATATTGCTTTACTCATATTTACTCTACCTTCTTTTAGATTAACTGTTTTTGGCTCAGCTCTACCTAAATGTACCTACAGATAGATATAAACACATATCCAGTGGTTATGCTAGCAAAATTTTAACGAAGATGAATTGGTTTTTTATTTAAATGTAATTTAGCTAAATGTCTGGTACAACACCTTAAAACAACTACTTTTTAACATAAAGTTGTCTTTCTATATGTTCTCTTTAGTAAATGGGCGTGGGAACACTTCAGCAATTATAGTTTTTTCTTGTTAGCGTCTTAACTTAAGATTTCATGTGTGCATGTATGTTTATAAATACACACACATTAAAATCACTATAATTGACTAAACCGTTAATTTAACATGTGTACGTAATATTTTTAATTTTTTGCTTTGCGTGCCTTTAGGCCATATAACATTTCGAGCTGGACTTATGTACTTGTCACTGCCGCAATTATCGTCATCACCTCTACCAAGGCGTTGCAGCGCTGAATATGACTTGATGGATTTGGATAACTCAATTTAAGGTACGTAATATTGTTTGGATAAAATATACCTTAGTTCAAGTCTGGTTAATAAGTTAAAAGTCAAGGGCAATGCCATTTGGAAAATGTCTTGTAGCCCTAAACAAAAATGAGTGCGGCTTGGCCGCGCAAGACGCGCAGTGAAGCTTCCCTTAATTCATTTCTTAGTCGTTCCATAATCCTTACATAACATAACATACTATAGTGAGGTTAGTTGAGTTGAAGTGAATTATGGCGAGGTGAGTTCAGATGAGGCGAGGTGGACTGAGTTGAGCTGAAATGAGGTAAAATATGATGAGTTGAGGTGAGTTAAGATGAGGAAAGTGAAGTTTTTGTTGAGAGGCAGTGAGGTTTTAAATATTGAACAAAATTAGAAATTTGTTTTTTTAAGCTCTGTTAAAGAAAGAACATATTATAACAAATAATAAAAATTAATTATAAAAAATAAAAAATTATATGTTAAAACTTGTCAAAATATAGTGCGGCTATAATTTTTCGACCACTGTATGTAAACAAGTGACAACAAAATATATCGAAAATTCAACGCTTGAAGGAGAGCTTTCGACTCACACATGGACGGAGTGAAGTCCCTCGCTGAATGCCGTAGTTTTTTGAACGAGAACACACGTATTTACGTAGAATTCTATTCATATATATGGTTGCCGGGTACACCGGATAATTGATGGTAATTGAAAAGCTGACGAACTGATAGGGAAAGGTACAACCACCAAAAACTTTCCAGGAAAGGCCACGGTGGATATGCTTAGCAATAACCACTTTCAAGCAGTTTGTTAAAGAACACACCATTCTGTTAGCCAAGGAACGCTGGAACAACTTTCGCCTTGCGAAACCTTCAGGATTACCTGGTATTTCTATAAAAACTTATTTTGCGATCTCAAGGGGATTTGATGTTTCATCGTTCGCAAGACGGAGTCGGTTATGGGTGATTAGATATGCTGTGAGTAGACTGGTATCTGTTCTAATTAAAAGATAGAAGGAACAAAAGTACTTCCTAGCGAATTAATAACCAACTATCCTAACTTGTCTACTTTTTACTGCTTTAACCGGACAATTCTTGGTAAGATAGTTGCAAGTATTTGTTAACACAAGTGAAAGATAAGATAAGAAAGTTTTACAGAAAAAACTCCATTGCCAACTTTCCTGATCAAAGGCGCTTTTGACAGGGAGCACTTGCGCATGTTCCAAATAGAGATATACTTAGTATGTATAAGAGCAACTCTCTACAGTTGTTACATTTTTCGACGAAAACGTGTTTTTGGTCGAAAATGGTTAGGTGATTTAGAAAATGCATTATCTTAAGTTTTGTATAAAGAACACGATTCCATCGCGAAATTGTATTTAAATGAAAACTTAAAAAAGATACATATGTATATACATATGTACTAAAAAAGTAAAAATAAGCACTCATGCTCATATAACTACGGTGACCATCCGTCCTGTATTATACGGGACAGTCCTGACCAATTGTCCTGGCAATTAATTAATTTTATACGGGACGCCAAATTATCTGTATTTCTGTATTTCTTTTAATGTATTCTTTTAATATTTGTCCCGTATTCGGGGTTCGGTATTTCGACGCCTTAAAAGCTCATCAAAATGGCTTGCCTATAAAATAGTCTCTGAATGCCTTTGTCTCGAATCGAGGAGCACATACAGTGACCAAAATATAAATTAGGATTCTACATTTTAGCAAGATTCGGCTATTTTTCTTTTGATTATTGAATTTTTATTATTTTTTTTTAAGTTAGATCTGTTAGCTTTTATGGAAAAAATTTGCAAAATTGTTGTTTGTCCCGTATTCGGCTCGCATAAATACCACCGTAGTTGCGTATGTAACGCATACGCCCCGTAGCACCATACACAGTCAGCTAACAGGTTTACTCGCACGCCTTAACTTAAAAGCCATATTATTTAAAAGTAATTAAATATTAGCGTGGAAGATTTTAACACAGTATTCCTTATGCGCATACATATGAGTGTGCCAATAAAAATTGTAAAAATGGAATTTTTGTTCTCAAATCATGGTCATCTTTTACTCAATGTAATTTTTTCTTCATTTTGGTGACTATTTTTTACTGTATTACATTCGTTCATTTTAGCAAGAAGAACATCTTGACAGGTTAACTTTAACACTTTTAAGTATGTAAAATTATTGAAATTAAAAAATTTTTTAAATTTCTAAAATTACAAAATAGTTCCGACTGATATTCAGCATGCTGCCATTTTTTTTTAATTTCGTAGGGCTCTGAATCTCATGCAAATGCATTTTTTATTGGGCATCTTCAAATGGAAATTGTTAAGTTATCTTTACGAATCATGAAATTTCTTTTAAAATAGCATTCAATAGTTAAGGCATATTTTTGCGCATATTTTACAACAAATGCATATAGTTAGTGCACAATTACTTGACAAAAAAATTCCTAAATTTTTTTCCTAACTATTCATCTGAATATTGGATAGCCAAGCAGCCATTAAGGCACTATCTAGATCTCAACAAGTGGAGAAGTGTCTCTCCTACACTGGCCTGTACCTCTGATCAATTTAAAATACCCTAATATGGGTCCCGGGACAAAGGGACATTTACGGAAACGAGGCAGCGGAGGAACTAGCAATGTGCAGCTCCGCACTGAATACATATGTCCCACGCGATATATGTATTTGATGCCAATATCCATTGCCTCTAATATGAACATTCTATTTGAAAACTTCCCAAAGTTAAAAAAAAAATAAGATTTTTTCAAGTGAAAATGAAAAAATGAATAATTTCGTTACTTTTGCGCCTATATAAACGTTTTAAGGCTAAAATTTTTCAACTACTTGATATAATTTTTGTTTTACTTGTTGCAAGAAGATTGCCTTAGCCTTTTTTTTACTAGCTGGTGAGATTTGCTCATATAATTTTGATCGCGCCGCTCCAACCGTCGCAATGGCCGAGCGAGCAAAGCACTGGCGTACCATTCGAGAGGTCCGACGTTTGAATTTTCAGGCGGCGGATATTTTTTTTTTACTTTTCGATAACAATTTTTTTTTTATTGATTTCTCTTTTAATTTTAAAATTTTGTTGTTTTAAAAGGAAAAATATGTATGTTTTTAATTTCATTTAATTTTTAAAAACGTGTTACATAGGTATGTGAATGTATTTTTTTACTCATTTTGTATTCTTTTTTACTTTAATTTTCTTTTAGTTTTTTTTTAATTAATTAAAAAAATTCATTTAATTTTTAGAAACTCGAGAATTTTTAATTTGGTTTTTGTGTCTTTTTAGTTTTCTTTTTAGAAAACTTATTGCTAAAATAAACAGAATAACCCTCTCGTAAGCAGATATTTCAATTAGTCT
>NW_016188203.1:0-4188 GCF_001687245.7 Rhagoletis zephyria
ATACAGCCTGCAGACCAAGACGAAGGCGCTGGACTGTTCCTTTTTAAATGTTATTAGTGTAAAATTAAAGAAAAAAAATTATTTCATTAAATTTGTTTATGGTATTTGCGTAAGTATTTAGGTTTTTTCCAAATTAATTAAATTTAAAATTTTTATTTTTCATTTAAATTGAAATAATTTTCTTACTTTAATAACCTCCTAGCGGACTCGAACCTGAGGGATGCAATTAACCGCATTTTGGGTTTTGGTTTGGTTTAAAGACAGATGTCGCTGATGGCATAAGTTGTTCGAAATCGCCGAAATGGTAGGCCGGCGCTTTAGCAGATACTAGTCAATTATCTAGTATTTTTACTGGCTGGTTTGGCATTTCACTGCGGTGAACTGGCATAATTATAGTTTATAACGAACTGGTTGGTTTTTTATCCTGAAAAAATAGTTCATGAACTGGAATTTGTGCATACTAGTTCAACTTTTCACTGCAGGGTATTTAAACAAGACAATCTAAAATTTTAAGAAAACTATTTCAACTTTCAAACTATTTTTCCTATTGTCTTAAAAAAATGCTTTCAACTATCTTTGCTAGAATTGCCAATAATTAAAAATTTTAGTAAAATTTAATTTAAAAAAATATAACGATAAAATAAAAATAAAATAAGTTTCTAAAAATTTAATCAAGATAAAGGAACATATATTTTCTCTTAAAAACAATACAAACTAAAAATTTTAAACAAAATTATATTAAAGAAAAATATGAAAACTGAATAAATTAAAAAAGAAAAATTAACGAAGCTTCTATAAATTAAATTAAAATTAAAAAAAAATGTGTTTCTTCTTAAAACAATAAAATCTAAAAATTAAAAGAAAACAAAAGTAAACAAATACAAATGTTGGCAAAAGAGCTTTTTTGTGGATAACAGTTTCATGCCAGTATATAAAAAATCTTACAAACTATTCTGCCTATACATATGTCTTAAAAAAATGCTTTCAACTATCTTTGCTAGAATTGCCCTGTTAATGCCCAAGTAAAATCTTACCCTAAAGAAGCTTCATACATACACGCCCTAGTATATAAATTTGCATGAAACATCGCCGCCAACTGAGCTGCCAAGCAACAAAAAATATCAGCCTTGAAATTTGAAAGAATCAGTATTAATTTGCTTTAACTTTAATGTAGAAAAGTGAGGTAGAATGCAAATTAAAGAAGCACAATAATGGCATATGACAGACGCAGTGTCAAAAAATACAAAGTAATTATAATCAAAATCAAAAGCAACAGCTGGGAATATGGAAATATGCAAAAAATTAGATAAAAATATGCATGAAAATGAGAATTATTTATGTAGAGTTCATATTTTTTAGTATCTATGTATATAAACATTTATGTATGAGCTGTATGTAGTCGATGAGTAGCATGATTTGGATTTAATAACTTTTTATTACATACTTCTAAAAACATTTTTTTACGCTCTTTACCTGGTTTTTCTGCTACTGTCGACTCATTTTACTTTTAATAGTCCAGTGTCACAATCTAAGACATACCAAAGTCCAGTTGTAGATGTTGGATTTATATGTATTTACATATGTATGTATGTATGTATGTATGTTTGTTTATATACCCCACAGAAAAAAAATATCAATATTATCTTTTTTTCTAGAATTTCGATAAAATATATAACTGAAAGTAATGCAGGAATCAAGCAGACGTAATCGGGAGTTTGTTTTCTTTAAACAAGTTTATATTTAAATATCCTAATACAAATTTTACTTTGAACAGATTTTCTTTCTGCACTTCACAAATACATTTTCGAATTGAGGACAAATAAAATGAAGATCGAAATTTTATATTCTCATTTTGAAGTTATGTCAGACGGAATTCGAATATGGCCCCACTTACAGCAGAATATGTAAACAAATATGCAATGCTAAACAAAGTAAATAAATTGAATTTACAAAACATATAAAAATACTTTTTTTCTTATCTATATTTTATGCCCAAAAGTAGTTGGTTACAAGTTAGTTGACATCTAATGCAGAGGTAATCACCCTTGACTTCTTCGTGGTCATCTCCATAGAAATATCGTTAGCTTCCCTCAAAAACAATATACAGATATATGTATACAGTGAGCTTTATTTAGTTCCTTCCTAATCAACTTCAAGTTAACTTAAAGTAATTTGAAGGCGACAATTTACTAATGAGAAATATCTGACTACGTAGTTATGTACATATGTATGTGTGTATGTATGTATTTATGTATTAACTCACAATTAAATTGCATTATGCTAATAACGGTGCTAGTTGGCTTTGAATGACATGCGAAACAACATGTTGTCCCATTGGCCCCTGCCAGCTGTCGCTTGTGTTGCTAAGACACTGAACTTGTGGTCCTCAGTTTACTAAATGACCGACTGAACCACTAATAACTCCACCATCTGAATGAATATATGAGTGCAACATCACCAAGGGCAATCAATACAACTACATGCATAATTATTATGGCTCGAGAGAAAGGCCAAGTTGGCTTAGCACAGTTTGCGACATATTTTTATAAAGGGTGATTTTTTTGAGGTTAGGATTTTCATGCATTAGTATTTGACAGATCACGTGGGATTTCAGACATGGTGTCAAAGAGAAAGATGCTCAGTATGCTTTGACATTTCATCATGAATAGACTTACTAACGAGCAACGCTTGCAAATCATTGAATTTTATTACCAAAATCAGTGTTCGGTTCGNAGTTTACTAAATGACCGACTGAACCACTAATAACTCCACCATCTGAATGAATATATGAGTGCAACATCACCAAGGGCAATCAATACAGCTACATGCATAATTATTATGGCTCGAGAGAAAGGCCAAGTTGGCTTAGCACAGTTTGCGACATATTTTTATACATACATACATACATATGTACCTATAATCCAATGCCATCGAGTACATACTTTTAGACTCATTGAAGTTAAGATCTTGAAAACCAAGCAATGTAAATTAATAATTAATCCGTTAGGCAAATTCCTCCTTCATTGTGGCCACATCACCGAAATAAATAAATAACAGTAACACTGTTACCAGTCGTATCTATTCTGCATCTTCCTCTAACCGGACCAGAGGCAGAGAGTGCTCCTTTTCTTAACACAGAAGGGCTCTGGGTCGATGAAGGCGGTTTATCCTCCTTTCTTCGCTAGTTTATCGGCAATCTCGTTTCCTTCAATACGAATATGTTCCAGGGAACCCAAGCTCGATTGGTCAGACCAAGATCCTTCAGCTTGTCGAGGCACTCCATTACCAGTTTAGCAGGCTCTTTTTTGTGCTTCGGCCCCATCTCTGCAACTATGGTATATGTATGTATGTACTCGAAGTAACAGCGTAAGTGCTGTTTCCAGCAGCACTCGTTGGATGTTCGGACCTAAAACAAGCTTTTCCTCCAAGAGTTGAAAAGAATTGTGTACCCATATAGTTTTAAATAATACTGTAATATGGCTTTATCAAAACGTGAAAGAAAATGTATGATTCCAAGCACTGGGCTTTGGGAGTGTTCAATGCGACATCGTTTCAGTTACTTTATAAATTTTAATAAAATATACAACTTTCTTGCAAAATAGTAGTATAATCGAACATTGGAGAGTCATTGAAAAATTCACTATGAAGGAAATGTTCTTTGTTTGCAACTAAGTCATTCTTACCAATCGGTTTCTTTTTTCACCGAGAATCAAATTTAAAATAATTTTTTTTTGTTATTTTTATGCAAAATTAAAAAAACAACAATTATTTTTGTTTTTATTTTACAAACCCAAAATAACAATTGTTTTTGATTTTTATCTAAAAAATATGTGAATGACAGTTATTTTTGATTTTTATATTATGTGTCTTAGATAACAGTTATTGAAGACTTTTATTTACCGACTTTTATTTTTAAATCATACGTATAAAAGTCATTATCAATTTTCGCAGTTAAGAAGGTGTTGGAGAACCAAAGTTTACTACGACTTATACAAATGACTTTTATAAGTATGATTTAAAATAAAAGTCCGTGACTGATTTATATTGCTGACTTCTATAAATAAAATTCTTCAGTAACGTTTTCTAAGATTTATAACTTAAAATCAAAAACTACTCTTATTTGCAGATTATTTAGTTACAAATCAAAAATAATTGTTATTTTGGATTTATAAAATAAAAATCAGAAAA
>NW_016188204.1:0-3764 GCF_001687245.7 Rhagoletis zephyria
GAGTTTACGGGATGTACATAGCTCAGTGGTTAACGCTTCTGACTTTGAACATCGAATTCGCAGGTTCGATCCCTGCTGAAGTCTAAAAAAAAAAAAAGTCTGATGAGGAGATGTGGTGATCTCCGAAATAGTGCTATAACTTCTACCGCTTAGACTTTGTTGCTATTTCAATTTTTCCTAATAAACAATCGTGGTACAAAGCTCAATAAAAATATTAAAAATAAAATATTGAATAATGTCCAATTAAAATTTACAAAGATCGATCCATTTTAATCGAAAGATGAAATTAAATGCCCTTAGTAGAAGTCTGAAATGCGACTATGAATAGAGGTAAATTTTAAGTTGGTACTTAAATTTAAGTTGCAACTTTGTTAGTTTCGACTTAGTTGCTGGACTATGAATACGCGCCTTTAAGGGCCGGTTACTCAATGTCTGGTTAGCACTAATCTCCGGTAAAACATCGTTATCGACATGTTATATGCGTGGAGCCGAACACGTCGATAATGATGTTTAAACGGAGATTAGTGTTAACCACATATTGAGTAAACGGCCCTTAAAGGCGCGTATTCATAGTCCAGCAACTAAGTCGAAACTAACAAAGTTGCAACTTAAATTTAACCTTCAGAAGACACACTGGGGTGTAAGACACCCCAGTGCAAAGCCTATTTTTGATAAACTTTTTCGTTATGTCAATAAAAGCTAACCATGCAATTATATGATCTTGTACCTTTGAAAAATTCAATACATTTCATTTTAAATTTATTTTATCTAAATATTTCCAGCGTAATATATGCAAAAAAAGCTTAAGCTGTGTGTTTTAAAAGCAACATTTCAATTGGGGTGCAATTTACCCCAGTGTGTCGTTCACGTCAAATAAAAAAGGTGTGTCCTCCGAAGGTTAAGTACCAACTTAAAATTTACCTCTATTCATAGTCGCATTTCAGACTTCTACTAAGGGCCGGTTACTCAATGTCTGGTTAACACTAATCTGCGGTTAAATATCGTTATCGACGTCTTCGGCTCCATACATATAACATTGTGTCAGTAACGTCGATAAGCTCAAAGGTCAGTATTCTTTAGGTGTTCCAAAAATATCGAGTAACTTGCCAGTAACCAAATTTCGGAGAGTAAGCCAATATTAGTTGCGTACCAGATAGCTTCGTGTAAAACCTGTAAAACTGTCAAATAAGAAAATTGCTCTCTTAAAAGAGAGGAGCAAGAAAGAAAAAATAAAAGTCACCTGGAACGCGAAAAACCACTTTTCCTGTAACTACTTCCACTTTTTTTTTAATGTTAAGCGCCATGGAGACGGTAAAATGTCTTTTTCAACCGTCTCGCGTTTTGCTTGACAAAAAACAAGCGCACTTGCCTTCTGATCGTCGTGGTGAGCAAGTGCGCGGACAAGAAGAAAGAAATTGTTTGTTGAATTAACGCGTTTATTTGAACGTTTGCGGGCAAGACACGAGCCAATCTCACACATATGCAATGCTTGACGTATTTATTTGATTGTATCCGTCATTCGATTTCAGCTTCAAGAGTGAGTGGACGTGTCGTGCGCATTATATTGGTGTTTGATTCGTGAAATTTGGCGCTAGCACATTTTAAGTGCAGTTAACTTTCTTTAATAATTTGTGTAGTGAATTCTTTGTACAAAAATACGCTTGAGCTCACGTGGAAGTGGGCACGCTTGAAGGCTTTTTGAGGCTACGACTTTTAGCCAAGCTGTGAAATTCCTTGCAGTAACTGCAGTACAGAGGCCGCCATTGGTAACATACACCGGACATTCGGTGAGTAATTTGCAATCTATAGTTTTTTGGAAACTTTCTGTTTAAATTTGAGTGTGTGAAAACTCGAGGTTGCCGCGAACGGCAGCGAAAAAGCCAAAATCCCCAATGGCGTCGTCGACTTCTTTGTCGAAGTCGTCATCGGCGGAAGATTTTGAAAGGCTATCGGAACTAAATTTAGTGAGAGGGAAACGTTTTAAAAAAGAAAAAGAGGATAGAATTGTAGGATTCCTAAAATCCAATGCCAAAAATATTGGCAAAACCGATATCATAGGTGGAGTTTGTGAGGTTAAGAAAAAGGCGGGACATGAGCATGTGGAAAACATGAATATGGACGCTCAGGAAGTTATAGTTACTGAAATAGCGGAAGAAAGAGTAGGAGATATAACAGACAACGCGACGCTTAACGGCAGTTTTCCAGCGAACACAAGTACAGTGAATACAGTCACGGACCTCAATAAAAGCACGGCAGGGCAATACACAGTGACGGACTCTAACAGAAGGACAACAACACAACGTACAGTAGTGGACATATTAGTTTAACCCCAAGAATTTTTTGGGGATATTTTTGTACTAATCGATGCAAGTGATTGCGAAGCCCTTAAAGAAAGCAAAATTAACAATTGTCTACCATTGTTAGAGCAATTAAAAAGCTACAGACTGAAGGATATTGACCTTATCACGAAGATAGGCTGTACCTTATACACAGTGACCTTTAAAAGTATCTTCTCTGCAAACAACGTACTAGTGAATGATAAACTCAGCCAGAAGGGACTAAGAACCTTTATACCAAGGACGGCGATTGAAACTGAAGGAGTTATCAGAGGCGTACCTGTAACCTATAGTGTAGACGAGATCAAAACAAATGCTAGTTCGGAAATCCCAATTAGCTCAGTAATGCGTTTCTCTAGAAGGGGTGTAGAGTCCAACACTCTAGTTATAACCACCACTATCAAAATTGGTTTTCAGGGCAAAAAAATCCCCAAATATATCATCTTTGAACATACCAAGCTAAAAGTGGATTTCTACATTCCACCATTAAGACAGTGCCTAAATTGTGGCCGGCCAGGCCACACCCAATTTTCCTGCAAAAGTAAAAAGCGATGTATCAAATGCGGAAGCAATAGTGTGATAACACGAAGTGCCAGCAGAATGCGTTCTGTACCAAAGTACTGAGCATAGCTCATCTGAAAAGTCAAAATGTAAAGTTTGGGAAAGAGAACAAGAGGTTAACCACATTAGGGTAGTAAAGAAGCTATCACGAAGTGATACTATAAAAACGTATTTTCCTGAAAGAATCAATAGATTTGATCTTTTAGAGGTGGAAGATACCGATTTTCCACCCCTAAGTACCACTTCGGACCCGATAAGGGATAGGAATAAAAAAGTAAATGAAAGGGTTACCAAAGTTAGATACAGCACCATGGCTAGAAAGGTGCATGCCGAGGTAAATCAGGCGCGGGACATTCGCAGCCCGAATCGCAGCAGGAACGCAAACAGAGAGTCACAGTCAGTGATTGATAATCCAGAGTACCTTAAAGGGAAGGTAACCGAACTTGAAAAAGTAATAAGTGAACTCTTCAAGTTTATACAGGAAAAACGTATAAGCGCGCAACTGGGGGGCGCCCTTGAAAAGATATTATGTATTAAGAAAAAATTTGATCAAAGTGCTATTGCCGAAGACACTGTCCTGATGAATCCGGCAACAAGCGATAGTACCTTAAACGCATCATGAAGATACTGCAATACAATTACCAATCTCTTAAGTTAAACATAAACGCCTAGAATACTATCTCCGAAAAGTATAGTTCGAACTTGTAACCTTAAACCCAACCTAACAATTTGTGGCACATATTTTCCGCCAAGCATCTCAACCAACCCATGCAATGCTTCCTTTCTGGAAGGCTTTGAAAATGTCCTCCTTCTTGGGGATTTCCATGCCAGGGCCAGAGTGTGGGGGACAGCTTTCAGTCATGGGGG
>NW_016188204.1:3774-4190 GCF_001687245.7 Rhagoletis zephyria
GGGGGGGGGGGGGGGGTACCAATCCAAGCAATATAATTCTTCAACATAACTTCTGGCATCTAAATGATGGGTCTATAACCTTTAAGAGGGACACAATGTCGACTATTGGTTCGGTGCTGGATCTATCTTTCACCAACTATAATGCACCTTTTAAATGGAGGACTGATCCAATTATTCAATTATTATTGAAAGCAGTTCGATAAACTAGTCTCACAACAAATTTGTATCACAAAAAAACTCCTTTCTAACTTGCAAAGCATTGAAATAGAGCCGGACTTAGAAGAAATACAACACAAATTCAGAAATGAACTAAGTAACCCTACAAAAAATCAAATAATATATTACAATTCTAATACTACCATTATTATGTGTTATAATATATATAACATACATATGAGGCATTCTTTTTCATACCG
>NW_016188205.1:0-4188 GCF_001687245.7 Rhagoletis zephyria
AAAAAAAAAATAATAAAAATCAACACGATTTTCTAGTATCTTGAAATTTGAAACTGCATACCTTAAGTTTTTCTTAAAATTTTTAAAACAAATTTTAAAATTGTTGGGTGTTATCGTTAAAGTTTGTTGAATTTTTACAATTTTTTTACGAAGTTTGAAATGTGAATTTATGTGGTGCTGGTTATATAATGTGCTCGACTTTAGTAAAAAATTATAAACATTAAGTAAACAAAACTGGTCAAAATGTCGCTGAACTTAATGAGATGACCACAAGTGTATTTTTGAAATTATTATTTCAGCGAATAAAATATTTTTCCGCAAAGTAATTATATTTATTAAACAGGAGTATTTTTTTCATTTGTCATTTTTAGAAGTAATTCTTTCATAAACCATACTTTCTTATGAAAAAAAACCTTTTCAGAAAACAAACAAAAATATTAATATTTTTTCTCAAAGCAAAATTTTTTTTCCAAAATAATTATTTCTCCAACAGAAATGCCATAATCATATTTTCCAAAATCAAATATACTTTTTTAATGTCTCGTAATTTTAATTCTGTGAAATAATTTTTCTCAAGGAAATCATTTTTTTCTAATAAACAGTTCTTTCCTTTTTTCTTAGTTTTAAAATAAAAACGAAACCGCCAAAACGGTTACAAAATTCTTATGAGTGCAGAACTTATCATTGGGAAATATTAGTACTGAAGGGGTTAAAAGAGGTAGTCCATTCCATTGTACTTAGCGTGATCAGAGGGCTGCCTCAAAAAATCATCTGTATAAGGACCTGATGAAAGAACAATATGACTGTGTATGAATACTTTCGTCGCCAGCAAGTTGTGGGCTTTAGGGAAAAAGTCAAAGATCAAAGTATGTCATATGAAGTAAAATCGAAACGCTATCAGGATAAAGCCATCCACTGAGGCATATCGGATGTAAACGTTTACACGTACGGGTTAGCGCTTGGTCAAGCTTTGCAAGGGATCTGCAGAAGGGGAATATTTCTCTAGAGAAAACTCCACGGCCGTACGCGGTATTGAAATTCCGGGCGTTGAACATAGGAACATCAAACCAAGACAGGAGAGGAATGATTCCGAATTGGTTCCGCGGCGGCGATGGGTAGCGCTAGCTGTGGTTTGCGGCTAACGAACGCTAATGCTGCTGACTGCAGTCCGCAATGATACCTACCATACTGGTGGCTGCTCTTCGCGGATCGACCGAGGACTGAGGAGAAAGGCGTTAGGTTTAATCTAAGATTGTCCTCTTAGACGCACGCATTGTACCTTAAAGCGAGCTGGTATGCTGACGTTTTAGTCCCCTTTCAGACACGTCAAGTCTTGCTTTCAAGTCTGCTCGTTCGTTGGCGAAGGAGGCGGGAAGAGTGGGGAAGAGTACAGATACCTCCGTACCGTCAATTCGTTTCAAGTTTTCTTGTCTCTTTGGATCTTTTCGTTGCTTCCCATTTAAGAACCAAGGACTTGAATTCAATTAAAGTTGACGCGTGTGGAAGCAAATAGAAAACACAAAAGAGAATGCGAAAAAAATTGCTTTCAGGACTTGACGTGTCTGAAAGCGGACTTATAAATTATGATTAGCGGATTATAGCAAACTTTTTCAAAAGTTCTTCAATAAATATATTTTTTTTCTTTTAAAGACCTTTTGACAATATGTCGCATGAATAACTCAAAAGGCCAAATGTACAAGCGGTTATACATATATCAGTGATTATTTACATGTGACTTTAAATATTAAGCAGTGCATTCAATAATATATTTCCATAGATATACACACATAAATATTTAAATATTAAACACGCCCAGACGGGGTTGCATTCTGATTTGTAGATGTGTGTGACGTTCTTTTTGCCTTTTGTCAAAGATAGCTTGCATAATAACTAATAAATACAGCTGTAAACATATATATATGACATGGAATTTTACTTTAGGGCATAATTCAATTTAATTTCGTAGTATTTTACTATCAAAATTAATTACATTTACGCACATACTGTGCGGAGATAAAATAAAAGCATACAGATATATGTATGTATGTATTATGCGCATATGCATAGATACATATACACTTAAACATCTGCAAATATTTATAAATAAATATCTAAATTAATTGCATACATACATAAAATACTTGCGTACATAGTCATATAAATTTCTTGTTGACCACAGCAAATACACAACTACAGCTGCGCTGATTAGCTGCTCTGTATTAGAAATTTCTAACCTAATTTACCATTCAATGCTCAATTCCTGCAATTAATTGCATTTGAAATGTATTTCTGTGTGAAGCATACAAAATGCAAAATTGCATTCGTATGACATTAAATTAATCTTAATTTCTCTCAAAACTGGCAGTTGCAGCAGCTTATAGCTTGTGATCGAATGTAAGTAAATTGTTGCCTACTAAGATAAAGACAGTTAAGTAACTTTGTTGATAATACTCCTACGCATGCAGTCATGAAATATAAAGTGCTTCCTAACACAGCTTACTTGCGAAGCCCAAAAGTATTTAAGAGCAACATTAACTATCACACAGTAAGTCAATGAAATGAAGTACCTCGCAAGCATTTCAAAATACCATAAGAATGCAAGGATGTTAGTTAGTTTAGTGCCAGGTGAATTTGCCGGAATATCTAGGACAATGGAGGTGAATATAGTATTTATTTATGTGCATACTACTGCCTGCGGTACAGTTAAACTTCAGCTTATGATAGATAATTGCTTCAAAAAGCCATAGCAGTAGTGATACAAGCACTTACTAGTTTTAGTTGCCATTAACCATATTTACAAGGTCCTTTTTGAAGTGAAACTTCTTCTGCGGCGTTTGGTTGTTTGTGAGTAAATTGGAAAATTCAACGAAAATTGTACACGGAAATGGTTCAACGGAAATGGCGCGACGAAAACAGTGGAGGCTGAAACCAGTGCTTCTTGAGTGTATGCAAGTTAACCCATAATGGTTTAAATACATATTGTAAACAATAAAGTTCAAATACAGAAAGCATATTCCCATACCCATTTTTTAATTAAAATCATAAAGCAACAACCTCTGTAATTTAATATCACATATNTTTGCGATCGAAGATCAAACCAAAAGACCACACAGCGGCATTGTAGCCAATGTAAACATAACCGCATTCCAATAGCCCAGAACACATAACGTGCAACAATGTCTTTTCCGTTCCTTCTGTACACTTTTGATTAAACTTCCCTCGTTTTTACTCATATTAAAATATTTTATTTAATTTGTTAATTAAACAGGTGGCAATCCTCTTCATAACTAGTTTGAAATAAACCGTTCTATAACCCCTTTTGGTTGTTGTAATATTTTATTAATAAATTTATTTTGACTTTCGATATATATGTCTGCCCTTTATGTTAATCCGGGTAAATTTCATTTAAAGAGCAACAAACTTCCTTATACACTCACTCACAGCCTTTCTTAGTAGGCCTTTAGTTTCCTTCTTCCAATTTTGTAGAGCCTCAGTCTTATTAGCAGGATAGCTAGAAAAGTGCATCCCCAGATGTAGATTCAGGGTCTTCCTCAGCCTCTGTCCACGTGCTATCGCATCTCTGCAGACATCTTGGGGCTATTTCTCCGTACCGAGGCTTACTTTCCTTTTCCTTCCGAGGCAGGTTTCACGCCGCCGAAAGAGTCCCTCCGAGGGGTTCTTTTCGCTTCTCTTACAACTCACTCGTGAAGATCCTGGCTAAATTGAAAGTTGTACTGCACAAATTTCGAAGACATTTGATTTTCAAATATTATCGAGGTTGTTTCTTTCCGCCTATGACCTTTTTACATACTCGGGCAAGCGTTTCTTAACATTCTACAACGTAAACTTATTGCTGGATTTCCATTGGGCATTAAAGGATACAAACTTAAATTACAAAATTGTGCATTAAAAACCTTCTTCACCGTTAACTAAATACCACGTGGCAGGACTTAAATGACAGGCATTTTTTTATTTTTTATTTTTAAGCCCACTGAAAATTGGGCATTAGTTTTAAATAATATGTGGAACAAAATTTTTGAATAAACTGTTCCATTTTTTCAGTGCTCCTCCAATTTCACAACGGCCTCCGGTTTTTACCAGAATAGGTAGTATTTTTTTTTAACATACACCTGTGTCCCTGTCTGAAAGTGGTAATTAAAGCCATTTGTCGATGTATTTAACTACCTG
>NW_016188206.1:0-4187 GCF_001687245.7 Rhagoletis zephyria
CTCTTTTGAACACCTTTCGCATGTTGCTGCATGGAAATTGCATTTTAATATTGTAAATCAAATATGTATGCACAAGCGTTTGACAATGAACTAAACTGCTATTTGATATGACCAAGTAACTACGGCAAAGGTTTATGTAATGGTAAAGTGGAGTTTTTAATTGTTGTTAATGGTGGTTAAATTTAAACTCGGAAAGAGTTTCCCAAGTTTAGGTAGTTTGATTTAAGTTTAAAACTAAAAAAATAAAAAATAAAGTAAGTGCATCTGGAACGCGCTGGAGAAGTGAGACTTACGTTACATATATACATAGTTTATCACATACATATATATGCATGTATTTTATTGGTTTAAAAATGCTTAAAATCAGATTTTATCCTTTTCTATATTTGTCCCCCACCCATCGATGACAATATCAGTAAAGGCATCAATAACAATATAAATGTTTATATCGATAAATATATCGTTTATAATATCGAATATTATAACGATAACTATTTCTCGATAAATACATCGATTGAAATTTTTACAATTTTATCGATAACCATATCGATTATTATATTGATAGCAATACGGGCTTTCATATCGATAACAATATCGACAAATGTATTAATTTCAATATCGATAACAATTTCGATTAATATATTGATTTCGATATCGATAACAGTTTCGATACATATGTGTGTTGATAAAGATATCAGCAACAATATTGATTTTTATATGGATAACAGTATCGACAAATACATATATTTATTAAAATGTCGATTATTATATCGATAAAGCAGTGGGTAAATATATAGATATCTATTATTATTTTTATGGCAATATCGGTAAATATATCGATATGAATATCGATAGCAAGATTGATAAATATAACAATTGAATTGATTGATAAATATAAATATTACGATCCCGAGAATTTCGAATGTCTTAAAAATCCTTATTTAGTACCGAAAATCCAGAAATAGTCTTGAAAATCCGGATTTAGTCCCAAGAACCCCGAAAATCTCTAAAATCCCGAAATAGTTCCTAAATTGAGGTGATATGAGTTAAGGTGTGGTTTACGTGAATTTAGGTGTAATAGGATCAGGTGTGGTGAGTTAAATTGTGGTAAATTTAGGAGTGCTTAACCTCCGTATATCTATCTATATCCTGATCTATATAACTACCTTTATCTTAATCTTTTTTCCTCTGTCTTTATCTTTACATTTATAGGTATATTCATCCTCACCTTTGCTTCATTTTTATCTTTATTTTAACTTTATGTTTATAATAATTTCTTCCAACTATATATACTTTTTCTCCTTTGCCCTTATACAAGTAAACTTATCTTAATTTTTACCTTCATCTTTACGAATCTTTGTTTATGTTTTTATTTTTACCTTTACCTTTATCCTTTTCTTCATCTATGTACGTACTCACCTTTACTTTGATTCTTGTCTTGGCCTTAATCTAAATCTTATTCATAAAACGCTTACTAGCACATTTTTTTAATACCATGAAGCACTTGTTTCCGTTGCAGCATTTTCGTCCCAACCCTTTCCGTGTGCATCATTTCCGTTGTATTTGCTAATATACTCCCAACCAACCAATCGCCGCTAAAGAAGTTTCACTGTAAGAAAAATTTGGAAACGGAATAACCGCAGCCGATATTACAATACCACACACCACAGAAATAAACAAATTCTAGAAAATAAAAACTGTAAAATTGGAAAAACATTTCGAAATTGAATACACACATACACACAAGTCACAATAATAACATAGGCATATTACAACTCTAAGCATCCTATCAGAATCATATGAAAAGGTGTCACAATCACATCAGATCATATCATGCACATGACCTTATATCGCAACGTATCATACATACACACCTGGTGTGACATACCATCAGCTATATACTAAGCAATTCATTACCTCAGGAACCATGATATGCCTTGGGCGCTTATATACATAGACTTGGGGAGACTTCCTGGGGTAACGTCCTTCAATTCAAAGGCACAGAACAACCACGCGTATGCCCTATATCACCACATTCGGTCGACTGCACGGAACTTAGAGAGTTCTGCGCTTAAGATGCTATTATGATACTGTAGTATCACACTCGACTAAGATGAGAGAAGGACAGCAATAAAGTAGCTTTAATGCAACAATACCTCAAAGCTGACGGTATACCGGCAGAACTTTTCAAGACCGGTGGTTGGGCACATGTGGCAGCTATTTAGCGAATATTGAAATCTTGGTGTAGTTTTCGCAATACGCAAGGAGGGGATCCAGCTTTTTTCGCTAATAATTGCATGATAAGCCTTTTTGTGTAAAAGGTGAAGACATTTATGAATCAACTTATTGGATCTCAGCAACTTATTGGCTTCAGACAACACATTTTCTTCGATTTGAATGCCGCTTTTGAAAGCACGTAGAGGGGTTGTCTCTACGATGTCAGGTCTAAGTTGGAAATTTCCACAAAACTAATACGACAACACGTAGGTTGGATTAGGTTAGGTTATTCTATCTGGCTGACCGCCCCACTTAGGCCAATAGGTCCCTAGTGATGCCATATGGAAAAAGAGGTTTAGTTAAGTAAATTCGAAGTATACATCATTTATGATGTCAACGTGTTTTTAGAATTTTAGTAGTGCTTGAAGCACAAGTGTTGTCATGTCTTCAAGATTATTAAACCCTGAAGCACCCAGATATTTCAATCGTGTTTCCGATACAGCAGGACAATGACATATGATGCGTTCTAGGGTCTTACTTACTTCACTGACAGTAATCCCTATTTTGCCTACGTGCGCTGCCAATATGTTATGTCCTGTTAAGACACCTATCAGTCTCTGTTGACAAATGTAATTTTGTTTACTTAGGATCATTAGGTGATCCAGATAAAAACACCACTCCAACGCCATTTAGTTTTGGAGCCATCAATATAGCTATGGAATTCTCATCGGCACACCTTTCACTTCCCCAGCCTTTTCTATTTAGGAAGAAGTCCTGCCTTATAGTGTGGCAGTACTTTTGCGAGCCCCAGCAATCTTAATCTATGTAGTATTAGGGTATTGAGTATGGCCACAGATTTCCTTCACCTACGAAGTTTTCCAGTGGACTTGGGGGCGCCAGACTTCCAAAGGTGGTACCATCGCAGACCTAAACATCCTGCTAGATTAACTGGCAGGAGGGGTCGACAAAAAGGATTTCTCATACCTGAGTTTCGGCGCTTTAGTTCTGCCTCTTTGTTTTCCACTTCTAGCGTAATGAAAGCAGGCCCTCGCAGATACTAGTGGCTTTTTGATAGTAATCTTCTTTCTTTCAAGCGAATTGTCATAATTAAACTCCGAACAAAGGCGAATTGGGCAACCTCAACGCGGATGCGTTTTCGGTCGTTGACACAACAACCTTTACTGATACTTGGGCCGCCAGAATATGAGACTCTATCTATGGCGGGTACCCTTGCATTGTGCCATCACGATGAGTATTACAGTTTTCCCTCTACTGACAGGGTTGGTGGGTATTTCAGAGGGAATTTTTCTAGCCATTTTCCTGCTTATGGAGACGCATGAGTGCATTTCGGTGCACTAACACCAAAGGATTCATGTCATCTTTGATGACAAGCAAGCCTTACTGTAGATAAATTCTCATTCTTATTCAGCTCATTTATTGTTCTTCCTCGATATACACCTTCTACAAATCCATATATACATATATGATACGCGAAGGGATTATTTGTTCAGAATAAAAGATCTGCACCGTTCGCTCGATTTTCAAAACTGGGGTGTCAAATTAAAGCGCTTGGCCTGTAAATGTGCAAGCTGATTTTATGTTTTCGAACATAGTTGCCACTTGTAGAACAATTGTATACAAATTATTTAATAAGGCTCATTCCACGGTGACGGGTGTGACAATTCAACTCACATTTTAAGGGTTAATTCTTAAACTGTAATACAAAATTCTTTAAAACGAGTATTTTGTAATAGGTTTCCGAGATATACACAATGCCTGGAATAAAAATTCCAAAAACAATTTAATCCGAACGAGCTATCTAAATTTTAGTCACTGTGACGGGTGTGACGAGTACGCAAACCAAATTAACTACTCCTTACTTGCATCAGAGTTTTTCTGCTAATTATTCCTTCTGCTTATAATTTTAAATAGTTCGTTGTATAGTTAAATAAACATTCTCAACATTTACG
>NW_016188207.1:0-4187 GCF_001687245.7 Rhagoletis zephyria
TGCTTCAAGGCAGGTGGGCCCAAGATGCTGCAGAAGAAGAGAAATCACAACAAAGTACCGCAAATTATTTTATGGAGAAATCAAGAGGAGTGGTGGAGAGTTAAGTGGTAGGTAGGTAGCTCCATTCATGCAATTCTATGTGGATGCATATAAAGCAGAAAGCTTGCATATTTCCCCGAATTTCGCACACACGCATTGCGTCTACATATCATTCAACAGTTCATGGCCGATATTTGCAACCACCGATTTGCCGATGAACTGAAGCCAAATGAAAAATCGTAAACACACATCGTAAATAAAATTTTCCACATAAAAATAAGAAATTATTACGAAATCTTGATGAACCACTTTGGGCGGCTCGCTTTCTTCGGGGAAACCAGGTGGCACATTGATGGCCGCGTCGGTTACGAAAATGTGAAAATAAGCACGAAATTTCGAAAAGTTATGAAATTTGGGGGATTTTTTTGGTGGGAACGCTTATTAATAATAATCATATTTTTACATAGTTCATGCTTTAACCAAAAGCATATATCTACCTACTAAATCAAACTTTATACAGAGCTTAGAAAAATGCAAATTCTCATTAAAATTTTAAAATTTTTAATCTGAAGTTTAAGAAAATGATTGGGTATGCAGTTTTATAGCCTACTAAATTTTAGTATAACAAAATGCAAGTTTTAAGTGGCTAAGATTAAAAATTTGAAAAAAAAATGAATTCCTTGCCGTATCTATTATATATACATATGTATGAACCCTAATAAGTACTCGGACACTGAAAAGTTCATTCACTTATCCACGCATAGTCAGATCCAGCCGCAGATCAAATTTAGCACAGTTGTACGTACATAAATAAGTTAAATAACAGGCTAACAACAGCCAAAATAATAACAAAGCAATATAAACATAATAATACAGCTCATCCTTAGATTGCCCCACATCAAACGCCTAAAAATAGCAACTTTCCCTTGCCCTTGGAGTAAAAGTAAATTTACGCAGCACTTATCACCCAAATACAATCATATGTTTAAAAATATACATATACATATGAATGTATGTGCATTAGGGGGTATCACTCTTCATACAAAAAAAGCAAAAATGGGTACTGTTTTTCCATTGGAAATATAAAATGTATTATATTTTAAGACTTCCGCCAAAATATTAAGATTTAAGTGATCTGGCCCCCAAAAAAATTTATTTTTTTTAATAAAATCAAATTTTAAAAATACTTTTTTAATAAACCACCTCAGACGATTAAAGCTTAAAAGGTCTGCATAAAAATGTTTAACAATGTTATCAACGGAATCAAAATAATACGATTTTTGGAGGTATTTTCAAATGGGTCTAACTAGGAAACATAATCTCAATATTTTTCCGGAAGTCTTAAAATTTAGCAAATCATATAATTCCGGTGGAAAACACGCAACCTTTTTTGGTGGTGCACCCTAATGTACATATGTATGTATGTTTCAGCGCTTAGGTGGATGACAACTGTTGCCTTTTGACTGGCGGGCAAACACACTCCGGCGTTCTTCCCACCATTGTACCAGCACCCAGGCGATGACATTGAATTGGGAATCAAATAGAAATAAATAGCGGGACTCATACGCGGCTTAATAAAAATTAATTTTCATCAGATTTGTTTCATTTGTTTTTTTTTATTGCTTTTTGTGTTGTTTGCAACAACATGCGCTGCTGGCACATGCCATTAGAAAACAACAAAAAGAAACCAAGGAACAATAAAAATAACAGATATTGCAATCAATAAATTTTAGTGTGCATATACAACTTTTTTAATAATTTCAGTCATTGCCCTGCTTGAATAAAAAAAAAACAGCCAATTGGAAGCTTNATAAATACATACATATTTATATACATACAGTAGCGGCCGCAAAAAGTCGCATACTGATTAATCGATTCCGCTGTGTCTAAGCAAATAAATGTTTGCCAAAAATCAGAAAAAATTCAAATTTTGACGTTTTCTTATTACATATTTTGGAAAAAATTTGGTTATGCAGTTTTGTAGTTCTTTGAATTCAATACAATAATACGGCTTTTCCCACGTAGTTCGCTCTCTCATTCGTAATTCGCACTCCAATTACCCTTCGAATTACGTAATTCTCCATACAAAATTTTGGCTCTAATTTTTATCGGAAATTTAATTTAACACGGAAACTTATAAATTTTTAGGAAGAACCTATATTTTGCATAAATTTTGCAGCGAAAAAAAAACAAAAACCAATTAGCCACAGAACTGTTAAATCGAATTAAGAATGTGCCCGTGGGACACATTAGACCTCTGCAGTTGCTGCAATTTTGGGCCAACTAAAATTTTGCGGGCTTTTTGGGGCCTGCATTTTTATGTTCTTTTTGCGAGAGTGTTCAGCAAAAACAAACAAAATCTATTTTTATATGAAAGAAAATGCGCAACACCCTTGTCGAAAAAAAATTTTTTAAATCAACGGTAATTATTAACGACTTGAAACTTGCACTTTATTGTACTAAAATTGTATGGGCTACAAAACTGCATACTCCAAAATTTTGTATAAAAAGTTTTAAATTTTGATGAACATTTTTTGAAGTTTGATAAATTTTTGTGAACTTTGTGCAAATCTTGAAACTTTGATTTATGTGGTTTCTGTTATAGATCGAACTATATTTTAAATGAAAATTATAAAAAATAAATAACTAAGCAACATCATTTTGAATTTTGCTACTATTTTATTGATCGCTGCTGTATGTATGTAGTATGTAAATATGTAGATTTAAAAGCCTTTTACAACAATGTCAGGCAGACTAAACGTTTTTATTTTGTAAAATTAAATTAAATGCGCATACAAATATTTGAAGAATGTGGATTCGATGATGTCCTTGTAGTGTAATCGTCGATGTAGCTGTTGCTTTTGTCCCCGGAACAACGCGCTCAGTTGACTCAGCAGCTGTCTTTGAACTGTGTAAGGGGCCAATAATGTAGCGGAAGATGCCTGCGAGGGCGGCGGTGGCTGTGGCTGCGGCTGTGGCTGAGGCACCAAGCGACTAGCTGGTGGCATTTAAACTTTTTGAGGGTCTTTTCGCTTATTTGAGAGCACACAACACAAACGCACGAACGCGAGCAGATAGACGTACAGATCAGTACGCCGTATTTTTTTCTTCATATTCATGTATACATACAGCTGTGGTCAATAAGATAGTAGTAAAATTCAAAATGAAAAAGTTGAGGTTGCACAAAGTTCAAAAAAACTCCTTAAACTTAAAAAAAACTTCACCAAAAATTTCCTTCAGAATTTTAGTACAATAAAGTGCAAATTTCAAGTCACTAAAAATTACCGATGAGTTTTTAGATTTTTTTTGAATTCTTTTGTGGAAGGTGTTGAGCATTTTTCTCCATATAAAATTAGGTATTGGTCATGCGTTATATGGAGGAAAAGCAAAACACACTTCGACAAAAAAATTCTCAAAAATCAACGGTAGATTTTAGTTATTTGAAACTTGCACTCTATTATACTAAAATTGAGTGAGATACAAAACTGATTACTCTAAATTTTCTAAAACCCCTGAATAAAAAGTTTGAAATTTTGATGAGTTCTTTTTTATGTTTTATTAATTTTTGTGAACTTTGTGCAACTTTTGAAACTTTTATGTAGTGGTTTCTGTTAGTAAATAAATAAACATAAATTGCAAAAAATATCATTTTAAATTTTGCTACTATCTTATTAGCCGCAACTGTGTACACAGTGAGGGAAAAATAAAAAGGGACGCGATCATTTAAAATTATTGGCTATTTTTATTTTGTTTATTTTTTATTTTTTTAATTATAGCTCATTATCAAACAAAAACTGTGTAAGCCAAATTTCTATTTGTGTACTAGTTTGGACTATAAAACTGCAAAAATTTATTAAAACGTTTTAAACTTTGTTGAACTTTGTAAAAATCAACGCGATTTTGCAGCCGCTAAAGCTCGCACATAATCATTTTAAAATTTAAGCATGAACCATATTTTTATGAAAAAATAACAAAAAATGTTTGACTTAAAAAACCTTACAAATATTTAACAAAAATCAACATGTACTCATCATTTCTACTCCCCACTGTATTCGTTAAGGTACGCCACTAAGTTGTCTTTGCTTTTAATTTTTGTTTATATACACACTTCCCCATTTTAATTCATATTCTTTGATATTTTCTCTGTT
>NW_016188208.1:0-4187 GCF_001687245.7 Rhagoletis zephyria
ATGCAATCTGTTGGGCGTTAGGTGCGCACTGATGAAGACTGGCATAGAAGAAACGCAAGGATTGACCGTCTTCTTTGAGTGTGTCCATCTGCCCAAAATCTGCCGCAACTGTCCACCTCCTCCTCCTCCTCCTCTTCTTGCAGACAGGTGGAACCAATTCAGGAAATGAGTTGCCGGTTTTGTGTTATTATATTTATGCTTTGCCAATTTATTCCTCGGCCAGTCGCCTGTCATCGCTTGCAAATGCTGCAGTGTCAAACGCTGCAGTTGCTAAGGTGGTTTCCTCTTTCCAGCCCTCAATCTATTCCACAACGTCGATGCAGGTGTATCNAAAAAGAAAAAGAAAAACAGCATTGTTTTCAGCTGTTGTTGGCGCGCAGACACTGATTGCTGTCAATTGATTAGCAGAAAGGAAAAAAAGAGGCACAAACAGCAACAACAACAACAGCTGAATCGCCCAAAAAATAAAAAAAGAGAAAGTGCGGAACTGGATTGATGCAGCCGCGGCATCATTGCCAAACTTTATTTATCTTTTTTCACTTGCTCGATATGGTAGTTGAACGTTGCCGTTGAACACTTCAAGCAGCTTAGCAGTTTGCAGCACATTAGAAATTTGGATGAAAGTCTTACACACTTTAGGTGACAATTTTACTGCTGGCCGTATATTCAAATTCACTACTTATCCGTCGTCGCTTGTGAGCAGGCACCTTCATGTGGTTGATAGTGATCAAGATTTGGGCCACCACCATCAAGATGTGTATGTGCTTGCGGTTGATAATTATCAAAGTACTGAAAAGATTTTTATTTTTTTGTATTTAACCTTTTGCTTGTCTGTTGGCTCTGCCAGTGCAGCAAACTCCAAACACAAGCACAGCTTACACGACTTTCCCAGCGAGACTGGAGGTGGCGATGGTTCAACTTGTCTAGCTAGTAAGCTTTCTTTCTCTCTCTCTCTCCCTTCAACTGCAGTTGTTGCTGTTGAGGCTAAATTTTAATCATACGTACCTGAGCATGCAAGTGGCATTAAAAATAAAGAAAAAGAAGAAGAAAAATGTATTGTCTGCGGTGGACTTCCACTTCAACTTTGCCGACAACGACGCCGGCCAAGTATTGAAGTCGAAGTTGAAGACAGTGATCGGTGCGTGCGCGCGCAAGTGAGATGTTGATTTGATTTGTGTCCGTTCAGACGTAGAGAAATGAAAGAGAGTGAGAGAGTGAGAGAGCATGAAGCACATACACTTTCTGCACTCACTCGCAACTGAGTTGATTGGATTCGCTCCAGAGTTTGGACGCTCAGACTCACTCTTTTTTCTTCTTTTTCTTTTTCGCTGTTTTCTTTGCAGCCTGCCAGCATCAGCATCACACCGCTGCTACAGCTCATTGGCTTCAGCTGGCTGACGTGCTCAATAAATCAATGGAACCAACGCCTAGTGAGTGCAAGCTAGATGTGGCTGGCTGGCTAGCAAAAACCAAGTCTGCAAAGGTTCAGCCAGCCAGTCAGTCAACACAGGCTAACCAGCTGAGGAGAGAGAAAGAGAAAAAAAGCAGGCAGAAAAGATTGATCTCAATGTGTCCGTCTCTCTCCCTCTGTGTAATCTATCCCTTTCTGGCTGGCCAGTGTGATTGATATCAACCAGGTCTATTGGCAACAAAAGCACAGCCGGCAAACAATGCCCCTGCTGCTGCTGCTGCTGATGCTGATGCTGAGGACAACGACGACGACCTCAACCTCTGTAGTTGGGTTGGAGCTGCTGCTGCTGCTGCTGAACTATTGTGTTTGCCGCTATTAATTACAATTAATGCTCTGAGGTTTTCTTGCNATGCTGTTGCTGCTGATGCTGAGGACAACGACGACGACCTCAACCTCTGTAGTTGGGTTGGAGCTGCTGTTGCTGCTGCTGAACTATTGTGTTTGCCGCTATTAATTACAATTAATGCTCTGAGGTTTTCTTGCTGTGATGTGTACAGGACTGCATCAGGATTGAAGGGAGCTATACTGCTCGCTTGTGAAAGTGGTGGTGCTGCTACTGCCGCCGCCAGAGACTCGGGGCACGCGTTGCCGATGGCTGCGCTTAAAAATGAAGTCATTTTGATGCGGTTGCTGTTGTCTTTTGTCTGTTAACTGTGCGGCAAGNGTCATTTTGATGCGGTTGCTGCTGTCTTTTGTCTGTTAACTGTACGGCAAGTGTCATGGCCAGTTTAGTGTAGCAGTAGCAGTACTGCAGTGTTCGGTTTTGATTGCCGCTGATGATTTTCAGCTGGCCGTGCTTGATTTGAACTATTCTTCTGTCAATTGAGTCATTTGGCTTTGCACTACTAGTCTGCGAGTTTTTGCCCTTTTCATTCAGTTGCGGCTAATCGCTTCTTNGTGTCATGGCCAGTTTAGTGTAGCAGTAGCAGTACTGCAGTGTTCAGTTTTGATTGCCGCTGATGATTTTCAGCTGGCCGTGCTTGATTTGAACTATTCTTCTGTCAATTGAGTCATTTGGCTTTGCACTACTAGTCTGCGAGTTTTTGCCCTTTTCATTCAGTTGCGGCTAATCGCTTCTTTCATGCAAAGTGGCGTCGGCGGTGATCTCATTAGATAATGCAGTGCTTCTGCTCTGCACTTGTTTTCCGGTTGAAAAGTGTTGGCCTTGCTTGCCTACATGCTTTGATCCTCACCGTAAAGGAGCTCATCCGTGTAAACTTTAACACTGCTCTCTGGTCAGCCAGCCACTCTCTGAATCCATTTGGAGCAATCCAGTTTTTGTGCCTCCTTTGTACGGTGTCCAGCACTGACATTGGCAATTATCATTAGCTGGTTTTGTTTCTCACATAAACATCAACAATGTCACTCTGTCTTCTTCTTCTTGACTGTTGAGAGGCGCACAGAAAAAGAAAGAACACAACACATTTCATTGCCATCATCAGCATGACCATCATAACCATCAAAGCCATCTTCAGTACCAGCACCAACAATGGCATTGAGTAGTAGTACCTCATTCTATTTCCTTTCTTTCCTTTCTCCTGCGGCTTTCCTCTGGACAGAGCCTGCTCGTAAATTACTTCTAATTCGCTCATTCACCTACCAACACACCGGTGCCACTGGTCACCATCATTTGACTGTCATCATCAGTTGCTGGCACTTGGCGCACTGCATGTTCATTGTTGGCCCTCGTTTTCTCTCTAACGGAGACGATTGCTACTGTTGCCGCCATTGTCCTAATACACTCACTCGCCTTAAAAGTGCTTCACATCTTCGCTCCTCTCCTCTCATCGCTCCCTTTCATCATTGCCCTCAGTTTGTGGTGAGCACAGACATTGAGTGGAGAGCACCGAGCGGTAATTGAAATGACCAATTCGTGGCTGACCATCAACACAACTGAATGATGGGGACCGCTGTCTGAATGTCTGTCTGTGTTTGTGGCGGTAGCAGGTGAAAAAATGGTAGTAGGAGATGAAGAGGAAGAAGAACATTTAACGATGTGAAAGACCAACACACAATGAGAATGACTTTGAAAATCTGTCTGTGTGCTGTTTGCTTTGACTTCATTCCTCATCCTCATTATCAATTTTTTCAACGCCGTTCACCTGCTGATCACAGAGAGTGGTTGAAGAGTTGAGTTGAGTTGTAAAGGCCATTGACTTTTTTCACTCGCTCACTCGCTCACTTTTTAGCGCACTCGGAAGCACTTGAAGGGGATATAATTTGATAATCGTTTGGGGTAAAAATAATACACTTTTTCCGGAGCACTCTGAGCAATGACTTCCAAAAAACTGCTGATGATGATGATGGTGATTGTGATGATGGCGATGATCTAGGGTAGTGAATCTTCTCAATGGACATTTTTCTTTCAGTTTAAATAATTCGGTGCCAGTCAAATTGCTCTTCAACCAGATTTTGAGCACGAACGGAGCTTGGAGTGACTTGTTGAGCACACATCTGCGTGACAAGCACCGGCACCGTCCCATTAGCACCATCAGTCGTCATCTTTCACTCTTCCTCATCCTCTCATTCATTCATTGGCAGTTATGCCACTTCAACCAAGCAACCAAACACAGCAGTCGTACCATTCGCTCACTCACTACCGTTCCTGACGTGCCATAAATAGCCAATAAATCAATCGATCAATCAATTGTGTGTGTGTGTGTGCTGATGCTGCAGCTGAGCAGCGGCACTTCCCGCTTCTTTTCTCTTTCACTGC
>NW_016188209.1:0-4187 GCF_001687245.7 Rhagoletis zephyria
GCATTTTTGACCGTCTGCAGACGGGATTGCCGGTTCGGAGGTCAACATTTTGTAAGAGAAAGCTCAAAATACGTCAAAGTATATCGGCGAGCCCCTCTCTAGGTGGTCTTGGTTTTTCTCCCCTGTAGAAGAAAGTCACTGTCACATATCGAAATGGACATCATTATTGGATTTCTCTGGCTAAAATCACCCGTTCCTGAATTTTTCAACTCATACAAAAATTGGCCTACTATNAGAATTCCAGTATGACCTTTTGGCCATCTGAAATTTGGAGTTGTGGCAGAGAACTTGTAAGAACGTGGCTGCTTTCGAAAAGCCTGGGGGGACGCCTATAGGATGCCAAGTTTTAAACTTCTCACACGATATCCGGCTTTTTGGGCTTTGCAGATATGTATGTCAAAATGTCGGTTTCGAACATTAGTGCACGCGCAGTTATTGTGGCTGTGATATAATCGAAAGCACTTTCAGTATTCAGCTTTTACGTAATCTACACCCAACAAAGCTATTTAACTAAAGATTTGTTTATTAAATTTCACTTTTTTTGGAGCATAATACAGTGACTAAAGTATACCTTAAATGTTTAGAAATTGCAATGGAATTGGTGTCTAAATTCTTTAAAATATGTACATATAGCACACATTTACATTAGGGTGGTCCAAAAATGAATGTGGAAGAAGTCCCCTGAAAATGCTAAACATAATAGTGAAACGCCAGGAAGAAGCAAAATAGATTATTTTTAATTACACATAAAATATTGAAATTTAAAACAAATTAAACTGATCGGACATATACAACAAAGTCCGAAATTTATTGTTGTCACTCCCTAGAATTTTTGAAAATATACCCCCGTGTTTTTTTATTCCGAAATAAAAAAGTATTTAGAGGAAACTCTGTTTCTCTTCGAATAATAATAACCAATGGTTTATTTTACCATTTTTCAATACCAGCGATTTATTGCATTTTTTGGGATTTCTACGGAACCTATAAAAATTTGTTAATATTAAAAAATAGTCATTCACCAATATGTTTCGAAATGTCGAAATATGAGAAGTGGAAGCTCTTGGAAAACTTGCAAAGTACTTAGCTTGATGGTATTAAAAATTTATGAGCGATTCTCACGATTTGTTAAATTTTTCCACAAAAACGTGATTTTGGTCGAAAATGGTGTTACGCCTATTTTAGAAAATGCATTATCTTCAGTTTTATATAAAGAACAAGATTCCACCGCGAAACTGTATTTAAATTGAAACTTGAAAAATACCTACTAAAAAAGTAAAAATAAAACTGTGCTCATGTATCCGTAGTTGCGTATGTAACGCAGCACCATACGAAGTCATCTAACAGGTTTAATCGCACGCCTTAACTTAAAAGTACTATTATTAAAAGGTAATTGCGTGGGAGATTTTTAAGCAGTATTTCTAATGCATATATGTATTACTTTCTTCATGTATATGTGTAGCAATTTTAGAATGAATTTCGAGTGTGCCAATAAAAATTAAAAAAAAAATGGAATTTTTGTTTCTCAAATCATAGTCATCTTTTACCCGATATAATTTTTTTCATTTGGTGACATACTAGTCTTATTTCTTACACTAGATTTGACAAGAAGAACATTTTCATCGTTTAATTTTAACATATTGAAGCATCTTGATATATTCAAGCTAACAAAATTTTAAATTTTCAAAAACTACAAAACAGTTGCGACAGATATTCTCCATGCTGCATTTTTTTTTAGTTTCGTGGTAAACTCTTGAGCCTTGACTGATATGTTGTATTTGATGCCAACGTCTATTGCCTCTAATATGAACGTTTATTTGAAAACTTCCCAAAATTAGTAAAAAAAAACTATTATGATTTTGCCAGTGACAATGAAAAAATTAGTAATTTCGGCACATTTTCGCTGGAATAAACGCTTTAAGGCTAAAATTGTTCAAATACTTAATTTATATTTTATTGTGCTTGTACTGCAAGAGGAATGCTTCAGAGTTCGTTTTCTGCCGAGAAAAGGAAATGACACTAAAAAAAACAATTCGTGAAATTTGTTCATAACGCTCGTTCTCTCATACGAAATCGACCCAGCCTAATAATGATGTCCTAATAAATAACATAATTTAACACAAACCCATGACATCCACCACTAACTGTATGACAATGTATTTATCAGTTCGTTTCGTCTGGCAGCACTGGCGAAAACTGAAGCGGCATCCGTTCCAATTCCACTAGAATTTTCACATGTGTACATGAAGCATACCACAGACGCACACCTCCGGTTATTCAATTTCTCAACCATAACTGTAAAGTGCTTGCCAATACATTAGTGGCAAACGATAGAAGGCCGCTATAAGAATAATGAAAATAACAAAAAAATTTATATCGGAAAAATATTCATAAATGTGGAAAAATTGTAATTTTTTAACTGAAAAAATTTAAATATTTGTAAAAATTCCCTAACGTATAAAATTTATACCCTCTTGCTCGGAAAATGATATCGATTTTAATAACCAAAGGTCCGAGCTATAATCGACAGAAATACTTTTAATTACCTATTAGCGCATAACGGCTTATATCAGTGATGGTGTTTTTTCTCGATTATCGTATTAAAATGAAAGACATATCGTTTTTTAGTAGTAGAAGTTTTCTAAATAAATGCTGGCAAGAGTACTACGCTGCGACTCATCACTTTCACTTTTTCTGTTCATATTTCAGACAACAAAAAGAACGAATCATTGAATTTAACAATCGATAACGCGAAAGTTATTAGTCGCAGCGTACTTAAAATTGCAGGTTTATTATTTAAAAGTAATTTAATATTGGCGCGGGAGATTTTTACACAGTATTCCTTAGGCGCATATGTAGATATGTCTTTCTTTATGTATGTATATAACAATTTTAAAATGAGTTTCGAGTTTGCCAATAAAAATTATACAAATGGAATTTTTGTTTCTCAAATCATAGCCATCTTTTACACGATGTAATTTAATTTATATAATCAAAGTCTATAAATTATTGAAATTAGAAAAAACCGTAAAATTTCAAAAACGTGAGAGTGTTTGTATTTTCTATTGCCCCTTGTCATTCAGGGAAGAATACTTCACATAACTCAATGTGGCTATCGGATACTCTGACTTATACTTTCTCTACCTTCTTCCGACGGCTAATAAGAACAGCCTCCATCTTGTAGGCTGCTAGAGTAAATGAGTTTGTGGCTTTTTCCGCGATGGCTATTACTTCAGCTAGTGTCTTTGCTCTTACAACGAGGCACACACACATCGTCCGCGAAGCCCTCTTTAGGTGTTGCCAGCCGCAGGATGCCGTCATACTTTTGCATTCCTTACTGCTTACCTTAGTAAGAGATGTAAATGGATTAGACAATGATTAGAGACAAGAGCCACTTAACAGTAGTAAAAAATTTTGTTTTTTGAAATTTGAATTGCGTCGTTATTGCACAGGACCATCGATATGTACATCGTCCGAAACGTTGTTAGGTGTGCTTAGGAATAAGAGACCCGGACTAAAGAAAAAAAGAATAGGAAAGTGGAAGGGAAATTAATAGTGAAAGGTTTTCGAGTTAGGTTATCTTCTTCAAGAGCTTTGTTTTTATTAAGGACTGGGTGTTCAAAAATTATTTAATTATGGCTTATATTTTAACTTTTTTCTGATTTCAGAAAGTCTGCTACCGCCAATCAGGCTGAATGAATATAAAGTGCAAACACAGCTTTAATTAAAAATTTTGTGCGCCAGTTAAAAATTACCATTATGGGCCAGTTTTTCAGTAGATTACGTAAACCGAGTTTAAATTTAACAGCCGACTGCCATTTGATTGGCTAATCTTAGTTTAAACCAGCCAGCTCGAGCGTTCGAGCTAAGTTTACACCACAGCCTTGCACTGAAAAACTGACCATAGGTGTCTGAATATTCGCAAATGGTAAAAAATATGTTAAATAAGTAGTAATTTTGTCAACTTGATACAAATGCCTTTTTCGCTTATTTTAGAAATACAAAACTTATTCTCTAAATATGACCTTTTATTTTCCATTTCATAATGCCAAATAAAACTGTGTGTAAATATTAACATTTTGGCGCCTTTAATTTGCCAGCCATCATTTACTTCTATGTACATATTTATGACGCATGTTCGAGCGCTAATGCAATATTTTTAGTCAAATTGCAACTCAAAATTATTTAAT
>NW_016188210.1:0-4187 GCF_001687245.7 Rhagoletis zephyria
TAAATCTATAATAATAATAATGAAGCCAGAATATCCAGTATCCTGCAAAAACTGCGAGATTACTAACTTTGTGAGATTTCGCATCGGTCATATAAAAATTACACTTTTGTATTTAATAAACAAAATTCCTAAACCCATTTGTGCTTTCGTCCAAATTTCAAGCTTTGTAGAAAAATTACAAAAATTCAACAAAATTTTACAACAGAAACAAACTTTTTATTAAGATTTTCTAGAAAACTTATAAGTACGCAATTTTATAGCCCCTTAAATTCTAGCTTCAGAAAGTGCAAGTTTCAAGTAGCTAAAAATTCGCGTTGATTTTTTTGCTGACGGTGTCAAGGATTTTCTTCCATACAAGGTGTGTTCGACAATTTATTTTATATGGAAGAAAATGATAACACTATCTGCCAAAAAAAATATTAAAAATCAACGCGAATTTTTAGCTACTTGAAACTTGCTCTTGCTTAAGCTAGTATCTAACGGGCTATAAAACTGCATATATAGATTTTTTTTAATTTTATTAAAGAGTTTCTTGTTGTAAATTTTTGTTGAGTTTTTCAAATTTTTCTACAAAGTTTAAAATTTGGACTAATGTGGTTTTTGTTAGATAATGAGCTGTATTTTCAAAAAAAAAAAATAACAAACAATGGGAAAATAGCAAAAACTGGTCAAAATGGCGTGTCCTTATTAGTTTTCACTTTGCTGTATATCGTGGATGCCTTGGAAGAACCGCCTAAATCGCCATAGTAGCAAATAAGAGATTTGGTAAAAATCGTAAAATCGTTATTCCAAAAACAGATTTGTAAAATAATGGCTAGAAGAAGTACCGTCTATCGAGTCAATGGCCGTAAAGAAAATAAGTTTTCTCACTGCCCTGTAAAATTTGACTTAAGATAGGCGGTTTGCAACTGATATTTTTTTATACTAACATTTTGCAGCGATATTTTCGAATATGGGCTTTTGTTATTTGTATTAAATTAAAAAAAAAAAAATAAAAAAATAAACTCTTAACCAATTCGTTGTTATTTATAATCGAAACTACTCTTTTTATTGGCACAAAAAAAGCAACTTCTATAAAATATTTTTACGTTCGTATGGACATATTATGTATGTGTAATATGTATAAAAAGAAATTCACACGCTCTTGGAGTATCACACATTTGCACAGGTTAATTGTGAAAGTGCGAATAACTTGACATTAGAAGAGAACTCTTGACGTCTGCTGGCAATGATTTATGCGGCATGCGACAAAGTGCCGCAGTGCACAAAGAATATCACACACGCACACAATACGAAACACGCCAATTATGGTAGTGCAATATACGTTATGTGTGTACATAGGTATGTATGTATGTATGCTAAATAATATCTACCCGGTAGGAACTCGAAACATTTAAATTGATTTAACATTAACCGAAAAAGTGTAGGAGTAAAACTCCTATTAGAAATGACCAATATATAGCCCACGGGCTATCTGCATATCGCACACCGTCTTCAAAAGAGTCTCAACTCAAAATAATACGTTCGTCAGAAAATGCGAAAAACTATTTCGTAGCACATGTTAATCATATGGGCCATAACGACTTTACCTTAGGTTTTTTAACAAATTATAACAAAAATTTGCTCCAGCTTTTGCTGAAAGGTAAATAAAAGGTCTGTGTACATTTTTAGCGCATAATCTCAAAAATGCCAAGTTTTGACTTGTGACTCTTTTGAAGACGGTGTGCGATATATAAATATATGAACTTGCGCCGGGTTAAAGCTCTTTCTGGTCGTCCCTGAGTAATAAGCGTAAAAAATAAACTTTAGTAGGACCTCATGATGAAGTTCGGAAAAGTTCGCCATATAAGGTAAGACCGCTAAGAGGAAAATGCTGAGGTGATTCCCCCACTGTATTTCCATAAGGCAGTGTACGGTCAAAACTGCTATCAAGATCGACTGCCGACAGACCATCTAAACGAAGATTGTCGATCACAAGGCTGTACAAACTGCCAAAAAATAGGCCCCAAAGGAATTGGCATGCTGATGCTGAGAAAGCATATCTTTCCAACTTGTCAATGAGCACTCTCATCATTCCCGACGTGTGGAAATGAGCACCCAAAGAGGCCCTTGCTTGAGAAAGAGATCGCCCACGAACTTCAGAAGGCATCATTTCGAATATATGGACGTGGTTCAGACTTACCTCGAACAATTTTTGGACCCTACGACGTACCAACGAGTGATCAACGGCATCCATAGTGAGTCGGCACCATTTACGACGACTCTCGACCTATGAGTGCCGTAATCGGAGCCCAATCTCCACCTATCGCAGACACAAAGCTCCGACTGCCACGAGAGACTCGCGTTACTCTGGCCCAATTGCGGTCAGAATATTGTAACTGCCTCAACCATTTCTTGTCCAAACTCGACCCCGATGTACCCAATGAGTGTTCGGCGTTTGTGCCCCCATGCACCAACCACCTCTTCACATGTCAGCTCAATCATTCTCAGCTTCTGGTCCAACCCCGTCGAAACAGCTCGTTTCCTCGGCCTATCGTTAGTTGAGCTTGATGGACAAACCGACTTAGCAGGGGCTTAATAGCTATAACAACAACAACCTCACACTATCTATGCACCTGAATAAAACCTGACTACTTGGGTATCAGAAAAAAATAAAGACCTATCCGCTCGGAGTTAGCATCAGAACACGTCGAAGATTTTCGACTGTACATAGGGTTGGTGAAAGTGAACCAAGTGTCCTTTATTATAGTATGTAACATTCCGCTATGTCCAAGAGTACGGGTTGTCCGAAAAAGTTATGCAGTAAATATGATTTAGGCTATTTTAGTATAGGACAGTAATTTTTATGAAACAAAAACAATCTCGTGGTATGCTTTTAAACTTTTTCTTGTAACAGACTCAATTTAAGATAAGTATATCAATCTGGGAGGGGACCATTTTCGATTAATTGCCCTTTGCTTTTGTTTGATTTATTTGAGCTGGAGAAACGTAAAAGATCTGGTAGCCTCTACGATTGAGTGCTAAAGGAACCAGGTTTGATGACAGGCAGGAGTCTGTTCAAAATTAGTATTACAACCGTTCAGAAATATTGGACAAAAGTGTCTTGATACACGAGAAGGAACTTTAAAGCTAACTTCAGCTAGAAAAACAGACTTGAAATTGAGCGTGTCGATAATTTAACCATAAACATTCTACCAAGAATTTCCCTGCGATTGACAAGCGTATGAAGGTTAATAAGTTTTAAACGACTTATAAAAGGTGGATGATTATATTGAGAATCCCAACTGAAATTTCCTAAAGCAAAAAATAGGAATTGTTTTCGAATTGATTCTGTCTTGTCTGAGTAAATTTGATACCTTAGTTCCCAAACTACCGAACCTATTCAGAATCGGTCTAACTAATGTTGTAAACAGGGTTTTAGTGATATAAGGTTCACTAAATTCTTTTAAAAAGTTCATCTTAAAAACTATCTGCAGACGGCTTAAAAGTTTAGTTCGTTCCATTTGAGTAACAACAAAAATGTGAATACCACAAATTTGAGGAGAACTTCGGCCAAACATTCATCCGAAAATATGTTGCAACATTCCTTAAGGGCGTTAATATATATTTACATACATACATCTTGTCACCATCAATTCGCATATACATATATTTGTATAGGTTAGCAATCACGAATAAAAGAAATGTCACTGGCGACGACAGTGTTGATTGTTGTTGTACGACTATGACGGCAATGACAGAGACAATGTTGCCAGTTAAATGATGCTTGTTGGAACATAATATGAACATGCACCTAGCTATATGAATGCTGACATTTGTATAACTATTTGCGCTGAGGGTCAACGACAATTAGCCAGCAACAGCGTTCTTCATAGTTGGAAAAGTTACCACAACACTACGCAAGACTTCGATTTAATTTATTTTTTCAATTAATATATTGTTTTTTAAGAATTACATACATATACATATATTTCCTATTCCTACTAATATGATAATTGTGAAAGTTTGGGAATGAGTGAGTGTGTATGTTTGTTGCTCTTTCACACTAAAACGGCTGGATCTATTTCAATAAAATTAGCGCACAGGTGGGTTATGTCCTTAGTTAACATATACATAGGGTTTTCTTTTTTTAAGAGATTTGCCACTTTTTCAAAAAATACAATCAATTAATAAGTTAATCAAAATAT
>NW_016188211.1:0-4187 GCF_001687245.7 Rhagoletis zephyria
AAAGCAAAGCGCTTTTTCAAGCAACAGAAATTATAATAAATATTTCTTAAAATTTCCTTGAAAGCTGGATTCTTAGCTTTAAGATACAGGTTGTATTTGAGGTTATTAGCTTTAGGGGGGGGTTTGAACCCCAAAACCCACCCCTTGTGTGCGCTAATGATTCGTGGGATTTGTTTTCATTAGAAATTGACCAGATCTGCAGGTACCATAACCAATCTATGAAAGCTAAACTGGGTCAGCGATTACACCTGCGCTAGACACGGAGTTACCTGATCGCGAATTGGTTCTCAGGGTAAAGAGTTGAATAAAGCAAGACTTTCAAGAAATTATGGAATTCCAAGCCAAGAGACATTTTCCTTTTTCCATTTTCCTGTGGGCGAGAGAGGGAAAGGAAAAGACAACATTTTTTGTAGAAAAGAAAACGCCACAGGTATTTTCAGCAAAAAATATCGACTATTTTTTTCACTTTGTTTTAAGAGAAAAACAAAAGACAAGCTTTGCATAATATTGATGGAAATCAATTTTAAATTTGAAGTGTACTTTTCGAGCTGAAAGTTTATAAAAAGTCTAATAAACAAAAAAATCTATTGAAACATTTCCGAAAAAATCTGAACAAATTTTCCGCAAAATCTGGAAAAAGTCTCACAAACCGACAAATCTCGAAAATTCCATATGGCTACGAAAAAATAGCGAAATAATCTTAAAAGTCTCGAAAACCTACAGAAAAAATAGTAAAGTTCTTCGAAAATCATAGCTTTTCATGTTATTACGAGTATCAATGCCGTCCGAAAATTCCAGAAAAATCCTAACAAATACAAACAGATTTCCAGAAAGTCCCAGAAACCTTCTCTCTCCCACAGTTTGTTGGTGGTCGAACTGACCCTATAAGCATTTTAACGAGCGTTCGAAAATGACCTTCGATATCCAATATGATTATCGAACTGAGAACGAACTCATAACCAACCTTAGTTTTCCAACGTTCATAGTATATTGGAAATACACTCGTGATGGGTTCGAAAAAAAAATGAAAACCATAGTAACAAGAGGGAAAGTGAAATCCAGCTCATTATCGAAGGGAAATATAAGAAAATAATTATCTCTCATTAAATTTTCATTTCGATAATAGGATAGATTTCGATAACGAAGAAGATAATTCCCTAGTTCTCGAATCGAATACTAACCACATTAGTTATAGAAGGTGAGACTCGAAAAAAATATCGCTTTTCCAATCATTTTCGAATTGTTAACCAAGCCAATGTTTATTGGGCAAAAGAATATGTATGTCCAGTTGCCATGATGGTAGCCATTTTTATACCCGAGCACAAGGGTATTATAACTTTGTTCACATAAGGGTTGTTTGTAACAGGCAAAACGAATCGAGATAGATCTAGACAAATGTACACATAAATGATCAGAATGAAAAGAGAAATCGATTAAACGGTGACTGTCTGTCTGTCCGTCCGTCCGTCCGTCCGATAACTCGAGTAAAAATTAAGATATCTTTACGAAACTTGGTACGTGTACTTCTTTGGGGCATAGGACGGATGGTATTGAAAATCGGACAATAACCACGCCTACCTCCCATATAACGGTTATTTTCAGAAATACGAAAAGTGCGATATTTTTGGGACTACTGAAGATTATTCACTCAAAATTGATATTTACAACAATTTCTAGACGAATAATAAGAATATTATAAATTTTTGAAAAATGGGCTTAGCCACGCCCACTTATGGTTACATGTGTATATCTTGGCAACCGCTGCACCGATTTCTTCCAAACTTGGCACAGTTGTTGGCCTTGGTACAGCATACGAAATGGCTGAAATTTTTTAAAATCGGACAATAACCACGCCAACATTCCATATAAGGGTTATTTAGAGAAATACGAAATCTTCGATAAATCAGTAAATATTAAAGCTAATTTATTCAAAATTGACATTTGCAACTCTTCTTTACCAAGAAATACGTTTGTGATAAAATTTTGGAAAATGGGCGTGGCACCGCCCACTTATGATCACATATATGTATCTCGGTAACCGTTTTACCAATTTATACCAAACTCGGTATGGTTATTGTACTTGCCGCATAGAAGCAAAACGTTGAAAATTATTGAAATCGGACTAAAATTACGGCCGCTTTTCATATAACGGTAGATTTCAGAAATGCTTGAAACTTCAATAATTCGTAATTTAAGGACTCTAATTTACTCAAAATCTATACACCCCGGCTTACCATCTGGCGGTAGCTTTCGGAAAGGTGAAAAACATATATTTAATACTTGCGCCGGGTATTTAATGTTCGGCTCCGCCCGAACTTAGACTTTCTTACTTCTTTTCTATATTTTAAGTTAAACCTTAAGCAATCGTTAATTTCTTCATGCTCTAATGATCGGATTTAAACCAAATTAGTATGCGACCACCTGTGGGGTAACACTTTTCCTCTAAAAAATTATATAGAATTATAGAAATCGGTTACCGTAGTCCAAAGTTATGCGTTAACATACAAAAAAAATAAAAAACCAAATATTCCGGCAAACTGATAGCCTTCTCCTTTTTGTGAAGCCGGTTAAAAATTATTGATTTGGCATCTTTTGCTCTTATAAAGCACGTGTTAATTTTTCTTTAATAGCTATAATGTACAGACATCGGCCTGTTACAATTTTATTGAATGTATAGATTATGTACTTAGTATTTACAGCTTCCTAAAGGAATCAAAAGTCAGGAAATACGCAGATTCACGTGGTTCTAGAATCTCCACTTCAGGATTCGTATTCGATTCACCATTTCCTATGTTAATGTCCACCATTCTACACAAGATGAATCAAGCTCTTGGGAACCTATTAAACCTCAATAATTTCAACGAGGCCATTAAATGTTATAAAAGACACTATGGTGATACTTTTGTATATAACCCCGGTCAGAGGAACTCATAGAGGGCATTCACAATATGCAAGCTTGTTTGCGAGTGGAACCTTACCTAACCTACAATTGTTGCTCATTCAATCGTCTATGCTGGATTTCGACTAGCCATTAAAATTATAATGACGAAATTGGGCATTGAAAAATATTTGTGTCATTATCTTAAAAAAATAGTCGTTGGGTTCGTTGGTTGAATAAAAACTAAGCAATTGCTTTTTCTTAAAATTTCAGACCTTCGAGTGAAATATTGGAAATTTCAAGAAAACGCAATTGCGTAGTTTTATTCATACGGCCCATTAAGTTAATTTCCACAGTGGCACACATTTTTTGTCATTTCAATGCCTAGTGCAAATTCGGCATTATACTAGAATTACAAATAATGGGCACTTAAAGTATTTACTGAGAATATTATACAAATACATTTGGACTTTTATTGACTTTTAATTCGTATTTTATTACCTTATTTAAATTTTATTCATATTCCTAAATTGTTTGTATGGATGTACCTATTAGAGGTATACGCCGCCGGGCCACGCCGCCGCCGCCGCCGTTTTAATGCGTATGTACTATTTCAATTTAAAGAAATAAAAAAATTTAAAGGTTAAGTTATTGGGGTAATTTATGTCGCTATCAATAAAGTTTTGCAATAAGCTTTCAACCCTTATGTTAAATTACGGAGTTCTTACGATTTTTTGCGGGTTATATATTGAAAATAAGGCTGGCCTACTTTTTTCCAAAAGTTTAACCCATCAACTCCCACCACAACGGGCCTTTTTGACCCACTGTTTATATGGCTTATAAATAGTTAAATTTCCAATAATATATTAAGTGCCAAATTAATAGTAATTTTTACCAAAAAGGGGGACTTCAACTCTGTGTAGAAAATATTGCGATGCGCGGGAGCAAAACCTTCCTGGGGTTTGACCACTACTTAGGAAAAAAACTTTTCTACCCTATTCGACCCTAATTTAACTGTAATAAACGTTGTCGATCGAAAAACATGTTACCTATATATTTTTCTGAGTTACGCTTTTTTTTTAAATGTTCAGTGGCCCAAATTATGCCAAAAAACTTCTTTTAAAAATGTAATTTTCATTTCGTAAAATAGTGCTTTTATACGAGTAGTATTTAGTTCCTTCAAACGATGTATTTCAATGTGCATACAACATGAAAATTTTGTACAAAATTCCCTAGGCGCCGAACGCCGCCGCCGCCGCCGCCGCGCCGATATTTTCGTAACTCGGCGGCGGCGCGTGAGAAATGGCAA
>NW_016188212.1:0-4187 GCF_001687245.7 Rhagoletis zephyria
ATGAACATAAAATTTAAAGTTGCAAACTCTATAGAAAAATTAAAAAAAAGTCTAAGAAATGATATCGAATTTTTAGATCATTTTTGCGTATGCAGTTTTATATAGCCCATAGAATTTTAGTAAAATAAAGTGCAAGTATCGAGCAGCTAAAAATCGCATTGATTTTAAATATATATTTTTTTTTGTTAAAGGCAATAAAAACTGGCGTTGATTTTCTTTTAATTGTTTTCCGAACGGTATTGTGCATTTAATTCCATAATAAATTCATATTTGTATGCAAAAAACCGTCAGCAAATAAACTATTAAAAATCAGCGCGAATTTTTGCCGCTTGCAACTAAAACTACTAAAATTTCATGGCCTCTAAAGCTACATACTTAAAACTGTTCTGAATATTTAGATACGATATTTTGAGGAGAAAATTTTTTTAAATTTTGTATAAATTGTGAAATTTTAATATAAATTTGTAATTTTATAAAAAAATGATTAAAAATATTTAACTTCAAAATATTGGGGCTTATTCTTGTTTTCGTACGAATCGAAAATCACGAAATTTTCCTATCATTTTTTATACAAAAATTTCAAATTTTCGATTTGTACGAAAACAAGAATACGCCACATTATCAACATTTAAAAAATTAGCTTGTGAACACCTGCTTGAGGCACTGTATGTTTATACACCGATTTTTTATATGATTTTTTAGTNGAATGCCTGAATGCAGTTCAGTGGAGCTGAAAGCGGTAAACGGTAATATGGATTGGAAGCGATGCTAAGTCTTAAAGCATTGGATTCCTATTGAAAAGTCACCTACCAAGACTGCCGTCAGCACGGAGAATTGTCACTTAGATAGTAGCTTAAGAACCCACTTTAGCTGCTTGCGCTCTACCACTGGCCGGAAGAACGTTGCAACCTTGCCGTTCGAGGTTTTCATCCAGTGCTTACCGGGCCGATTAAAAGCCCATCTTTCCAGCGATATACCGTAGGCAATAGTCACAGGAAATCCAATATCCTCCTTGACAGGGTATATAGCCATGAGGGTGTCACGCAAAGCAGATCCACGAATCTAAGCTGCAGGTTTACTTACGAGTTCCTGACAGAAAATACTTCTACCCCATGGAGGAATTACAAAATTCTGTGCAAGCAGGCATCGGTACGCATGGACCAGTTTCCTCAGGTAATGAAGTCGAAGCTACTGAAAGGGAGTTTGATGCTTTTTACCTCTGATCGAGTGAACTTCGGCAGCCCCGCCCGCATTGTCTACGGGCACGAGCCAAACGATACGCGCTAGAGAAGGAGGGGACCTTTTCACGCGTTCTAATATTATTAGACAATGATCCCATTCAACATAATTGGCTTGATTATACTTTACCCCAAGACCAGCTTTTGAGTATAAATGCTAATAAAATGGACAACCCATTTTGCCTAGCCTAGTCTTGATAGCACAAATTCTCGCTATTTTATAAGTGTTATTTGTCTTTTTAATTCATTTATCTAATCCGCGCTGATCTGAGTTTTGTATACAGAAACGATAACGAAGCGAGTAATCGTCTATATCTATTCATTTGTTTCAAATGTCAACTTATTGAGATCGATGTTCCTTAAATGGTTCTTTTCCTTTGTTTGAAGATTCGCAATACCCGTTCCCATTTCTGATATTGATATGGATGACAATGATGAATGTGTCATGGGACCCAGTTGTCTTGAGATGATGGATGGTGAATTTCTTTCGATGTTCATTAATAGCTCGAGAAAGTAGCAGAGATTGTGTAGCTTGGTAAACATTGTAAAGGTACTGAACTCCAGTAGCAGCACAAAAAATATTAAATAATTGAAAATACTGTAGGAAAGTGTAATTTTTTTTTTAATTATTTTTTTTCCAAATAGGACCACATTTTCTCAAAAAACGTTGTTATAAAACATCAAAAAGAAGAAGATATAGGAAATCTCAAGCTTTGATTAGTTTTCGCTATAACACACTGCCAGCGGCAGAAAAAATTTTAGATGTATTTATAGAAACTTTTTCGCTGTTTCGATTTTGCAAGAATAAAGTTAGTTCAAATCCTTCGTCTCTGCCTCAAAAGCAAAAAAAAAGTAAAAAGTAGATTATCTATGTAAATAAATTCAATAAAGTTTTATTTTTATTATGGCGGGACTATAGCAACTCATTCAACTTCAATGGATAGCAAGTATGTATGCATATTAGGGTGGTTCTTACAATATCAATATACAAATTTTTTATGGGGCACCGCTTTATTTTCTTTTCTTTTGTTCTACGTACGAAATAAGGACATCCACGAAAATTTCAAAATTAAAAAAAAAAAATATTTAGGGTTTGCTACCAAGAATTGAAAAAATAAAAAAATTTAAATCGTAAAAATTCGACAAAATTCTTACTGGAAATCTGATAAATTTGGCAAATTACCGAAACCTTATAGTATATATAGTGAGTTATAGCTCGGCAAAGTCAAAATTTTTCCGAACTTTTTAAATGTCCTCATGCCCCATGATGTTGGTATATTTAAGTGCCACCCTAATGTGCAAAAATTATTATTTCTAATTGCAAACATACTTGCATATAATGCATTAATTTATAAGTAATTGTATATTCATACATTCGTAATTATATGTAACCCCATCAGTCAGCTAATAACAAATATAAAAAAATTTCCAGTGGTATTTAGTGTAATCTGGGGGTTTCCAGCATGATTAACCATCCGCGTATAATGAGGCACCTGTTAGTTATGAAAAACATTAGAAAAAAAAAAAATTATGAGTTGGATGTTAATCATAAACATAATTAGTAGAAATCTGCTAGTTAATTGCCTACGATGAGATTGTTTGTAAATGCATAACGCTCGTGTTTAGGAAGAATGCCATAATTCAAATATTTTTTCTTTATTTAAATATGCAAAAATCATTGTCAATACTACTTTGTTTTTTATTATTTATAGCGATAACTGTCAGTTTTGATTTATAAAAGGATATTTATTTGAAAATAATTGTTACTAAAGGNTAACTGTCAGTTTTGATTTATAAAAGGATATTTATTTGAAAATAATTGTTACTAGAGGACGTTCATTCGTCAAGAATTCGCACATAAAGCTTCACAAAGTACCAAAATTATTCTAAGGCTAACTTCAGAAAAATAATCCTTATTGCACATCTAAAGACCAAGAAGCCCTTAATTTAACTTCTCAATTTTGAAATTCGAACGAAGTATCACATCTGATAATTTAAACGAAAAATTCCATCGCGTACATTGTATGTATATACAGAGTCAGACAGATATGACTTTTCGAATAGGTGGCAACCCTAATCAGAAATATTTTCCAACTAAAGTTTTCTTAAAACCTGTTCGTTTGACAATCACATTTTAATGTTTGATATAATTTGCGTTTAGTTTAACTAAATTCGAATTTTGAAACAGGTGGCAACCCTCTACAAAAAAATTTTTTATTTTTTTATTTTCCAACTGAAGTTTTCTTAAAACTTCTTCGTTTGACAATCACATTTTAATATTTGATATAATTTGCGTTTAGTTTAACTAAATTCGAATTTTGAAACAGGTGGCAACCCTCTACAAAAAAATTGTCAAACTAAAACCTTTTTAAATCTAATTTGTCTGACACTGTGATATACTTGTGTGTATATTTGAATTAATTGATTCAATTAAATTTAACTTATTCAACAGCTGGTAACATTTCTACATATAGTTTAGAAATACATAAACCTTATCTAAACCCGATTCGATCGAAACCCATCTTTTAATAATCCGTTTAATTTATTAAATAATTTGAATGAAATTTGACTCTTCAACAGGTGTCAACTCCTATCAAACACTTTAAAACTATTCTTAATGTGTTACATACTTCAATTGCGTTCAATTTGACTTTATAAATCGGTGGCAACCCTCATGCAAGACATTTAGAAGTAATGCCTTTTGCCACTTCGATTGATATCCATATTGTACCATATTCATTTAATTTACAAAATAATTTGAATTTAATTTTTTAACTGGTGACAACCCTTTTCAAACGAATAAAACTTTATTGCCCGTCTACAGGCCAAGGTTTTTAATTTGACACCTCATTCAAATTTGATGACATTAACAAAAAATGCCTTCGCGTACATACATACTGTATATGCGTACATATGTATGGTAGTATACTACCCAGCACAGAGCGAGAT
>NW_016188214.1:0-928 GCF_001687245.7 Rhagoletis zephyria
GTATTTTTTATTATTAACAATATAACCACCAAATAACAGCGCATTAATTAGGCAAAATAACTAATAGACTTTTAAATACGTATAGTATTATCAATACAAAAATGCATTACTTTAAAACAAATCAATGGTATTACGTATGTATGTACAGCTGTACTCAGGAAAATAGTAGTAAAATGTATTGACAGGTTTTGAAAATTTTTTCTTTCCTTACTTAATTTAATTTTTTTATAAAAATATAGTTAATTCTATAACAAAAGACATGTGAGTTGAAGTCTCAAACTTTCTAGAAAATTTATAAGAATTGAGAAAATTAAAAAAATTTGTAGCCCATTCAGTTTCAGTAGAAGACGAGCTCGAGTCAGAATCTGTTTGCATATTTTAAGCTACAAATTTAAAACATATTTAGTTGGTGTGCTTATTAAATACAACATNGAATTTTTTCTTTTCTTACTTAATTTAATTTTTTTATAAAAATATAGTTAATTCTATAACAAAAGACATGTGAGTTGAAGTCTCAAACTTTCTAGAAAATTTATAAGAATTGAGAAAATTAAAAAAATTTGTAGCCCATTCAGTTTCAGTAGAAGACGAGCTCGAGTCAGAATCTGTTTGCATATTTTAAGCTACAAATTTAAAACATATTTAGTTGGTGTGCTTATTAAATACAACATTCACATTAAAATGTTGACTAAAAGGTATAACACCGAATTATCGCTAAACGAATTTTCGAGTACGAATGAAATTTAATAGTGTTAAATGTGTATGTGCAAGTAAAATTACAGGTGGTCGAACATCAAAAATCAAAGTAAAGCTACATATATCATATCCAAGAGTCGGTAGTTTGCACCTTTTCCAAATTTTTAGAACATACATTGCACGGTAGCAGTAGTCGTCTTAAGTTTGAAATACTGACAGCCGATTTCTCAGT
>NW_016188214.1:1192-1316 GCF_001687245.7 Rhagoletis zephyria
CGTATGAGTTGTGTTGTGAACATGTAAACCTCAAGTAAATGTCAATTACACGAATTTACAAAAGTATTAAATGTAAAAATCAGTACAAACTCAGTACAAACTCAAAAAATCAGTAGATTTTGCG
>NW_016188214.1:1341-4186 GCF_001687245.7 Rhagoletis zephyria
TGAACATGTAAACCTCAAGTAAATGTCAATTACACGAATTTACAAAAGTATTAAATGTAAAAATCAGTACAAACTCAAAAAAATAGTAGATTTTGCGTACTGATTTCGGGCTCTTAAAAATCAGTACAATAGAAAAAAATCAGCACACGTACTGATTAAATCAGCGCATATGGCCACCCTAAAGACAGGTAAACCGCTTAGCTTGTCTTTGCCCTAGACATTCACTCCAGTGCCTGTGGAATTTTTTGTCCACCCACTTAACCTCTTTTGAGTGTGCTTTAGTTAACCCACAAAAGGGTTCCGGGCCATGGAATATTATGGTAGCTACGTGTTTTACTAGGCAGTCCGCCTGTTCATTGCCATTGTGACCATCATGCCCCAGCACCCAGCCCAGTAATATTATGTTCTTGATTCTAANATGGCCACCCTAAATAGAACCAACGTGGAAGTATAAACTTTCAAATAAGACCAATATCAATACAATCTATGGGGCCATTCCAGTGTTATGCGTGTTATATTTGTTACGCTAAGGATTTTTTGTTAAGGTCATCAGATCTACACCGTTAATACGATTTTCAAAATGTATGTGCCAAATTAAAGGGCTTGACCTTTAGATGCCCAATAAGGTTTTATTTTTTTGAAAAGAGTTGCCACCTGGTTAAAAATTATATTCAAATTATTTAATAAGGTTAATGAATTATGTACATATTACAATATGGGTATCAATAGAAATGGCTTTGAAAATGCTTTATTTTTAAACTACATGTAGGAGGGTTGCCACCTGTTTTAAAAGTTAAATTCAGTTTCAGCGTTTTAACCTTAACAGGTATAGAATAATTAATAATAACACAATAAAATTGAATATAAAGTGATATGGTCAACAAATCGCAAATTAAAATTAACCTAGCTAACAATGATAACACTATGCGACAGTCAAAATCGGGATGGGATGAAACCAACGGGAAATGTTATATCGGTCAAAAACAAGTTATACGTGTCCCGGCGTTTCGCTGGGTCACGTCTAGGAATCGAGATATATATATAACTATCATATAGGGGAAATTGTCACCTTTGGTGGTCTTTTTTTGACATACCTCGAGAACCACTAGTCCGATTTAGCTCAAACAAATTTAAAAAAATTAAAAATTACAATTCCTTTAATCTGTTCATATAACGTTTTTCTATAACAAAAACATCGAAATCCATTTGCGAGCTAATAGAGCGAACCGCTTCTGATCTAGTTCGAAGGCCAGAAATATTCTGAAAGTAAACCTTAAAAGTGCTATAATTATATTTCTGTTTATTAACATTTAAATATGCATTACAACTAGACTTATTAGTATCCAGTACGACGGGATCAGGCGTATCCGAAGTGGACATATGAACTAATTCGGATGAGTATGTTTTGACACTCTGTGAAAAAAACGGAACGGCCGAACCGAAACATTAGCTGGCCACATCTCTGGTCTTATTCGATTTTCGCAATCGCCCTCGCTGACTCCAAGCTTAAAATTGACATAGGATAGAGAATCCAGTCTCGACTTTTTTTTGACTAACTTGTAGCAAGATATTTGCCGCTTATCAATGCCAGCGTGTCTCACCACATAATCCACCATATTGTCACAGGAGACTGTTGGCACGAACGATGAAAGGTGCAGCTTCTTAAAGCGGGCAGCAACACCAAGATCACTATAATTATTTGACCCCACCACACGAGTTCGCTTTTGGACGTGCTTTTTTCTTTTACTCTCAGCTGTGAGCCAAACAGGGCTGCGGGTGGGAGAAAGAGGAATAGGTACTACCGCACCCGTAGCGCTAACAGCAACGACATCACCAGATTCAGCACTAGTACCACCAGCCGGCATTTGTTGTGAAACAGGTGACAAATCAGCCGAAGAAATATTGTCCACATTAACAGGAGCGAGTAAAGATGTATTAGCAGCAACAGCAGTGTTAGCAGTACACAGAGTTGACCGTTTCGTGGTGGTAGTAGTTGCAGCAAGTAAATTGTCAGTGCAACCTGCGACTGTATTTCTATTTATGATAGCGCCACCTTGACGTACAGTTTTAGAGCCACTCGAACTAGCGGTCCGCCAGAATCCACATTGCGAGCGGGACAGATGACATTAACACTCTGAGTCGATGTGCTCTCAGAAAAGTCTCTTGGCGGACCAGACGAATGAGGGACCGCGGGAGCCTCAACAACAACAGGCGATGAACAGTAATTATTGTTCAATTGTATGTTACCAGGCTGGTCTGATCTAAGTGTTTTGTGCAAATAAAACTACGTTATTTCACTTTCTGGCCCAACGTTTCGCTAAAACATTTTTAGCTTCTTCAGGGGCAATTCCGTTTAATTAAATCTGTCACGAACCATAGAATTCAAAAAGCACATTTTAACCAAAAATAATAAATGGAGACATAAAAACATATACATATATGGAATTACAAATGACAAGAAAAACTACAGATTGAGTTTGAGAACAAACAATTTGACTCACACTATTTTAACATTAATACATACGAATCATTGAACACTAAATACTAATAATCCATACCATCTTTTGTGGTAGCTTTGTCAATACTAAAAGTTAGTTTATAATCATAAACATGAAATGTATGCGGCCGCAATGTTGTCTGTATCTTCCTTTCTGTTCATGGTTTTTTCTCTCCGTTACATTATTCTGAGGCTCTCCAATGTATATCAGGTTGACTCTCTTTTTTCTTTGTCAATAACTTTTGCGTTTGCGAAATCAGCTGTGTGTCCACTTGTTGTTATATGTTGTGCCAATGCTGTACTGCTTTTTTGTTTTCTGATGTCAGCTTCATGTTCGCCTAATCGAAC
>NW_016188215.1:0-4186 GCF_001687245.7 Rhagoletis zephyria
CTTTCGGCAAGTAAAGAAGGAATAATATATGATTCTTCTGTAGCACGAAGCCATAGCGATAATTACTTTATCGAAGCTTCTGTTTGGGGTAGACCCATTAACTATGCAATAAATTTTGGAATCACAGCTAAAGACTTTGCATAATTTTAACAAAACTAAGTTCTTATAAAAAATAGAAATGGAATCCTCAAGGATACAAAGTTAAAGAGTATAAAATAATAATAATAATATAATAGATTGTCGCTTACACAATATGTTAGTGTTTGGCCGAGCTTCTCCTCCGATTTGTGGCGTGCGCCTTGATGTTGTCACACAAAGCGGAGGGACCTACAGTTTTACGCCGACTCCGACCGGTGATTGTATTTTAACGAGAAGCTGTTTTACATGGAAAAAGTGCACTCGGAGGTTTGCCATTGCCTACGCGCCTAAAATATATTTTAACAACCAACAATTACAATTCTAAATTCGTATGCATGTGCATATAAATCTATCATAAAATGAAGTACGTACGTATTTACTGAGATAGTCTAAATGGAAGTACTGTTCGCCAAATGCCACAATTCACTTGAAAGTCAATCAAGAAGCATGAATATCGTTGCAGGTAGCATACTACATACTTTAATGGCGCGCGGCAACTTGTGATTGCATGTTGTTCGTGCCGTTCAAAGCTATTCTGGTCACATTTGTTTGATCAATACCAATACAAAACGATTTGAGAAGTATTCTGCCAGAATAACAAATTTCAACACACAAAAAAAAATATAAAACATAACGAAAAAATAACATTTAGTTGTAATTGAATGTAGAAATGAGTGCATTTGAATAAAAGCAAAAAATATCAATCCCTGCAAGTAAGTTAACATACTTCAATGAACTACTTTCCTAAATGAATAACTGTGTAGGGCAACACTTATCTATATAAATATACAACAGTTTATAAAACCTGGTATATCTGTTGGGTAGTAATATTCTTCATAACAATCGGTTCTCACTCTTTCTTTTACGTACAATAACATCAGCACAATAAGCAAAACTCTCCGTTTTGAAATCAGCAGGACGTTTCACTCGTATTCTTAAGCCTGTACTGAAACCAAATTCACTAGTGCCAAAAAGTGTACCCAAACGTAAAAAGCGTCCCATAATATCGAGCCCTAACCGCTAGAAAATCATAAGCGACATTTTTGTCAAAATTTTATTTTTGGTGCAGAAAGAAAATTTGAAAAAAAAAATCGCTTACACCTTTTTGGCGGTTAGCGCTGGATATTTTTAGCTACAGATTTAATTATTAGTATATTTTACAAATACACTAGGGTAGATCGAAAATTTAATTTGTCTCACATCACTTGGTGTATCTGTATATTGGTAAATATATTGTATTATGAGATCAACTGTAATAAATTATTTTATATTTTTGTGTTCAACATTTTTATTGTTTTTTTTTTCATCATATTATTATCATAAATCACTAACAGTAATATCGCCTTCAATTTGGTGTTACTAGGTACCGATGGAGTAATATTTGCCAAAGTTATACCGAAAAAATTAGATGCATCTCTGTTATTTTTTGACAAAAATCTGTCTTCAGTTGTATAAATAACTTCAAAATATAAGAAAGCGATTGCAGAAAAGCGTGCCTGGAAGTGACTTTTTTGGTTCAAGCTGAATTCAAAACCTTAATGTCCAATTAGAGAGACTACTGCATTTACCTACAGTCACTTTTTCACATAAAGGAATTAACTAAAAAAATAGATCTAAATACATGTTTCGCATCCCCCACTTTCCTATAACGGTTAATTTAGAAACCGCACAAAATGTGCTTTTTCGTTGACTAATGAAACCATTTAGCTCCAATTTTTGTGAATGCATAAGTAGACTTAAAGGAGGCGTTGCTTACCCTATCTTTATTTAGTAAATGTATGTATGTCTGTGCTTGAAACTAACACTAACTTATTAAACGATTGCTAGTCTGGGACGATTTTGAAAACTGACCAAATCGGCGTGACGAAGTCCATGGTTCCTTAAATATTATTTAAACATCCGAAAACCTAAACACGTTTAAAATTCATCTCGCCTCATTTTTTAACCGACTTCCAAAAAAGGAGAAGATTATTAATTCGTTGGAATATTTTTTTTATTATTATTTTTTTATGTATTTACCGCATAACTTTTGACCACCGATTTGGTTAACCGATTTCGATCGGAAAGGTGGTGTCTCAGAGGTGGTGCCATACTAATTTTGTTTAGATCCGATTATTGGGTAATGATTAAATTAACGGTGATTAATTAATTTTTTAAGAAAATTTAAGTCGGTTGTGTTTTTTGCTTAAAAATTACTTTTTCAATTTTTTCACTTGGTTACGAAAGTATTGGAAATTTTAGAACTTATACGTGAAAACTATAGTTTTTGTAAGTTTCTTATTGAAAAATTATGAACGTGAGGTACTACATCTAATAACCTTTAATTTTTTGTATATATCGTCTGGGTTCTAGCATTTAACGCATTCCCTAGATATTACCAGCCAAAGTTTCATTTTCAAAATTCATACACTCTGAATCAATTGCGCGTGCTAAGGATATGTTTTAAACTAATCCTTCGTGGCCAGCTATTATTAGCTTAGATCTAAGACAACATAATATTACTGCTAAAATACCACCAAATACCTTTTATTTTCCCCCATAAAAAATCGACGCAGCCTAATGTACGCATTGGTGATTCAATAAATTTTTCGAGTGTTTTGTGATCTACATTTTTCAAGATGTGGGAGCATACCTTTATCAAGTTTAATTCTGATGAAATAGTTTTTTATTATTACTACTACTTATTATTATTATTTGGGGAACAAAAGCGACTTACATATTCATATATATTTACCTTATTTCATTCAAGAAATTAATCATTTTAGAGAGTATAATGCTCCATATTCTGTATCATTTTGAATGACCACAGAAAAGCCATATAACCTTCATTGAGATAAATAGTTATCGACAGCGTCAGCTCTTTCGCGAAACTCTCGTGTCCTTAATTAGTTCCGTAGTATACCTGCAACTGTCCGTTTAAGTTATTATTATCTTGTAGGGTTTTTTGAAGAACGATTTCGATACCATTTTGTCGGTGACGGTTTGATGACGGGATTCTCGAAAAACGGTTTTAAAATCGTCTAGCCCCATTGATGTTCTCGACTTTTTATGCTTACTAAGTTGCTGAGACACAAATCGCAGTAGCAAACCGCATTTTCAATTAGTATGGCTAGAGGTTGTATACCTGTATATTAGCTATACACTGCCTGACTTATAGCCTAAAGGATAGTGTTGAGTACATAAGAGTCGGTTTTGTCACTGTATTGAATGGTCAAAACGTCAGTTTGACATCATATCCTCCATTTTTTACCAAGAAGTCTCTGATAGTGTTGTTGTTAAGTGTTTTGAGATGTGACTTCCAGTTGTGGCTTTTGTTCGCGGTTATCCTTAGATACTTCGGTTTTTGCGAAAATTCAATATCCGAAATTCCTAGTGGGTGTTAAGCCAAATTGAAGGGGCATGGTGGCATTTAGTTGGCTTATTGACATACCCTTTTCCGAGTTCGATTTCTCAGCAAGTTTAAAGTCTGCCTGCATTTTAGAGGCATTGCTGTCTTCATTGCAGCCCACTAAGTAGATTAGTACCCAGCTTATTCGTTAAATCCGTTGCCGCTTAAGCTTTTAGTAGGCTCATGCCTACTGCCTCCTAGTTTCGCTATTATATTTCGGGATTAAAATACTTATGATCGATGCAGTGATTACATTAGGAATGCCTTTTCCCGCTATGGTTGAAATGGCAAGGTAACGGTAAAGGGATATTTGCGTATATAATAATGCGGTTTCAATTACCTGACTGCAATAATAGCAGATTTCCCTTATTAATGAAAGAAATAATTTCCTTATTGCACCAGATCTCAAAAATGTATCAATTTTGAATCTTAAATATGTACCAGTGTACCAAACAGGAAATATGTATCCACCAAAAAAGGCAAATTTTGGCCAAAATGGCAACCGTGACCAAAATACAGAACACAGGAGGAAAAACAAATTTGCCAGAAAAGAATTGCCTAGGTATGTATTTATTGTCTATGGTAAATCGATTTTCGTATTTCTATATTACATTCCAGCACCGCGATTCTCGTTTATCTGTTATTCCATTTTTATCCTTT
>NW_016188216.1:0-4185 GCF_001687245.7 Rhagoletis zephyria
TACTACGTACATACATTTGTATGTATTTATATTTACATGGAGGCATAGAGTACAATTGAATGTCAGTGGTAAAGTTGCGGTTGGTAAGTACGACCTTGTATTTTTACTTTTTTTTTGTGTGACATCAGAAAAAGTGGAAAACGTGATGTGGTATAAATACTTAAGTTAAAAAGTGACACAAAAGCGGCGAAAAAAAAATTGCAAAAGTATGTTTTGTTAAAGCAGAAAAGTGTTCTTTCAAAAAAAGTGTCGTGAAAAATTGAAGCGCGATATATTCGGACATTAATACTAGCTCGGTGTCGAGCATCAACCATTCAAAAGAGCCATGAAGCTTCTAATCTTATCATGTCATCAGATTATAATTCTATTTAATTCATTAATTGAATTCAAATGTTGAGTGACTGCCGCTGATGGATGGGCGAACAGAAGAAAGTCTATATAGTGTATAAATTGGGTTTCCCATCGAAAATGCTTTTTTTTGACAATTTAAAGGCCCTACCCCCTAATTTTATTCGCTTTTATGAGAAATATTATTGCCTATTTTTATAGATCTTTTAAAGGCCATTTAGAGGTCGCGGCCTGTCAATTTAGGTCAGAAAATACGATTTTCTAAATTCATGAGTTTTTGAATGACTATTTTTGCTTAAACTTCAAAGATTTTTTTTTAATTTTGACCATCGATAACTTCCACAATTTGAAAATATGTAGTACTAACGTACAAAAAAACGATTTTCGATGGGCACTCTAATATATATATGTTCATCTCTATGAACTTTACAAATCAGTATGTACTCTTTCAATTTAAAGAAATAAAAAAATGTAAAGGTTAAGTTATTGGGGTAATATATGTCGCTATTAATAAATTTTTGCAATAAGTTTATCAACCGTTAAATTAAATTACGGAGTTCTTACGATTTTTTGCGGGTTATGTATTGAAAATACGGTTGGCCTACTTTTTTCCAAAAGTTTAACTCATCAACTCCCACCAGAACGGGCCTTTTTGACACACTGTTTGAAAAATGGCTTATAAGTGGCTAACATTTCCACTAATATTTTAAGCGCCAAATTTTTCTAAGGAGAACAGAATGTAATGCAAAATAATAGTAATTTTTGCGGAAAAGGGGACTTTGACTCTGTGTTATATATTGCGACCCGCAGGAGCAAAACCTTCCTGGGGGTTGACCACCACTTNGCGGAAAAGGGGACTTTGACTCTGTGTTATATATTGCGACCCGCAGGAGCAAAACCTTCCTGGGGGTTGACCACCACTTAGGAATACTAACGTAATTTTCACACAGCTACCTAGTTCTTGTATTGTTGTGTGTGGGACTCCAGAATAAAGTAACTTACGAATGTAATAATTAGAAAAAAAAAGTGTTTGCTTTTTATTAAAATTCTGTTTAAAATATTTAAAAAACACACAGGAAAACCAACTAGTCTTTGTTTTGTCTCCAATAATTGAGGAGTTAGATGCAATAAGGGCGCTTCCGTTAAAGTTTTTGATGTGTTATAACTTGCTTGTTGATGTAGTATATAAAAAAAGTAGTATTGTTGTAGTATTGAAAATAATTATCTACTGCAGAAAAAATCGTCAGATTACCACTATTTGACCGTGATTTAACTGTAATAAATGCTTTCCATGCTTTTTCCGTTTTTTCTGAGTTACGCTTTTTTTTAAATGTTCAGTGGGCCCAAATTATGCAAAAAAACTCCTTTTAAAAATGTAATTTTTATTTCGTAAAATAGTGGTTTTATATGAGTAGTATTTAGTTCCTTCAAGAGATGTATTTCAATGTGCATACAACATGAAAATTTTGTACAAAATTCCTTAGGCGCCGAACGCCGCCGCCGCCACCGCCGCGCCGATATTTACGTAACTCGGCGGCGACGCGTGAGAAATGACAAAAAACGGCGGCGGCGTGTCTCGGCGGCGTATACCTCTAATACAGTGTGCACGATAGGTAGGTAATAAGTAAAGTAATGATTTCACCACCTAGCATTGTTCTATATCGAAAAAAATTATACCGTGTTTTTTTTTTATTTTTTTCTTATCAAAAAATATTTAGAGGTATTTTTTATGATGAAAAACAACTTTTCGTAGAAATGGTCTAGAATTCCTGAGATTCAAATTCTCTGTACCATTTTTAAGAAAAATATTTTTTCCCCCATATAAAATACATGGAAAACTTTGAGCGACCTCTAAATATTTTTTAATTTCGAAATAAAAAAACTGGGAATATATTTTTTCGATTTAGACCATATATATAGATGAGGGCATTAAAATTCTGGCTGTACTTTTCACACATGCATTTTTTGACCACCCTAATGAACACACTAAGTGGTAATAAGTAAGATTTGGAATATCGGGAATATAAGGTTTGCGTTGTATATTCGAATGAAGTTGGAATTAGAAAAAAAATATCTTATACTTGGGATGAGCAATCGAGTTCGCATTTCAAGATATCGAGCCCTAATCGCCTAATGTTTATGCCATTAAAAAGCTCGCAAAGTCTGACCGCCGATTTCATAGCCACTTCTTTCAGGGGAACAATAGGGATTAAATTAAGGATAGCATTTAGCACTTTTGCCGCGCATGATTTTAGTACACCTTTTAGTGCTCCGCTTGCTGTTCTTTGTATGCTTCTTGATTTGCTGACATTATACTCTTTGCTTAGGCCGGGCCACCAAACCAAGGCGCCGTATGTTAGGACGGGTCCTATATCGCGATATAAATCCACATCACAAGTTTGGTTTTAGTCTCCGGTTTCTACTGAGAAATTCTCTTGTGTTATGATATATAGGCCATCTGTCTGCGGAATTAAACACTGGTTTTCCAATTAAGTTTGCTATCCAGCACAACTCCAAGATATTTTGCGCTGGGCGATAATGAGTGCCTTAACGTCTAGCGACGATAGCTTGTGTCTATGGTAATTTGTGTCTGTTTGTAAATAGAGTAAGTTCTGTCTTGGCTGGGTTCACATTAAGATCGCGTCTCGCAGCCCAGGCGTGTTGCTTTTCCAGGGCTCTTTAAATAATTTCGCTAACATTAGAGAGGAATGGGCCTATGGCTGCTATTACAACATCATCCGCCATATGCCACAACTTTGACGCCCCCTCTTTTGAGTTCTATCAGTATGTCATTCAAGGCATATCAGTGGTGAGAGTACATCGCACTATGGTATGCCTCTGTTCACATGATGTGCTATTTATCGCCTAAATGATTCTATTGACTATCACCGATCTTATTCATCTACAAACACTGTCGTCAACATCCATATCTCTCAAGGAGTCTATAATGGTGTCAACCTCAATGTTATTAATCTCACTCTCGATGTCAAGAAATACCGCCAGAGTATGTATATAGCAGAATATGTACAAAGTTGTAATGAAAGCTCTCATAGCATGTTCAGCTCGGTTCGACATCGTCTACATATATTTCGATGCCAAATTAAAGGACATGTATGAGAGATTGTGAGAGCGTAATTTTTTTCGTCGCGAAGGGACTCTAATTTTAAAATACTTACCAAGCCTAACCCTTTTAGACCCTGATGCATCAATTAAGCGGGTTGGTTCAAATTCCAAATACTTCGTAGAGCCACTTCTCCTCGCGCTATCAAAAGCGACTTTAGAATCGATAAAAAGTTGGTGTGGGTCAATTTGATAACCTAGGCTTCAGGACTTCAATCATTCACATAGGACCCCAAAGAAGGCTTTTTCTGGGATAATTGGAACAACCACCGGTATCTCTTTGCTTCCTGATTGGGCAACTTACTAAGGGGTTCCATTCTCCGCGCATGAATTTAGCTGAGCAAATTCTGCCAGAGAACTTCTTCGCCGACAAACAGCTCTACCTACCTTATGTCCGAACCAGAGGATTTGTCTTTTTTAAGCCGTCTTATTGTTGTTCTCAACTTATCTTAGTCTAGAGCTTCCTTCTTCAGAAACATTTCTTCAACGTGCATTCCCTGTGTACTCAGTTCTTATCTTGAAACGAAGACTGCTACCCTATTATAAACGAATGGTTTAAACTTGAGTAAACATTTAAAGTTCAAATGCAGTGCCAAAAACGTAAAAAAAAATATTTTATTATTCACCTTATTAAATGTTTAGTTTAAGCCTCTTTAAGCTAAAAGGGGTTCATTTTATTAAGCTGATTTTTGGTGACGACCCCCAAAATGAAGTACT
>NW_016188217.1:0-4185 GCF_001687245.7 Rhagoletis zephyria
GCAGCTGTCAATAATTATCTAACCTTGTATTATTGAATCATGTGCAAAATGTATTTATACATAAGGCTGGTTTTCACTTTGCCAAATTCAATGGCATGTGCCGTCAATAAGTGAAAACACAAAGGTTTANAATAAAAGATTTTCCTAAATTATATGCCAAAGAATTTCGTATTCGTTTACCCAATAGACGTTCTGCATACGGAATCAATGGTGGGGAACGAACATAAATACCAAGAGCACGCGGCGTCCACGCTTTGAACACACATTCACTAGCATATGGTACTCTCAGTCCAACCCATCCTGCTGATGAGAGAACTATATCAGAGCTTATAGCGTCCTGGTATTTGCCTACAAGCTGAATAATTTCTTTAGAGCTCTGTAATCCGCACCAACGTGTTAAACGTGCCTTATCCCCAAAAGGCAAACCAAGAACTTCAGTTCCGAGGTATTCTTGGTATGTTTTTGCAGCATTTTCCGTCTGAGTAACGACCAGAGGAAGTTGTAGAGAACTGAATACAATTACTTTTACCCAGTCAATATCAACATATTTACATTCTATAAAATCCAAACGGGCCAATCCCGCCAGAAAAATACTCATGCCAGGTTTTAGTCGTACACCTCGTGGTACGATCATGTCAGTGGGTGTTAATATTTGCAGCTCTTTCGGCGTGAGTATGTCTGTAAACTGCTCAGGGTGGATAACTCCAGGGGTGTCATAACACCACTTAGCCTCACGATATAACCGGTCTTTTTCATTCAATGTAACAATTGGCTTTGTTCCAGAACTCATAGCAAATGCATCAGATGTATCTACGTTATTTACGAAAGTCCGTCCAACCACACCCTCAAGACGAGCTGATTTTGTATCACCGGTTTTCTGCGCTTGGTGGCGACGGAGTGAATTTTCTGCGCGTTTCTGCTCGCGTTCAGAAGATAAGCGACGAAAGCGTTGATAAACTCGTATTTCCGACGGTCGATATATAGGAAATTTTAGCATCTGAAGAGTAGTCCCAGGCCAGGGGCAAGTAGTTGCTCTACGTACTAAATCAGTGGCTTCAGGACGGCAGTAATCAGAGTTTAAAAGGATATTAAAAAGCGAGCTCTTCCCAACATTCGTGCAGCCTACTAAATAAACATCTCCTTTGTAGGCCCAAATCTTGTGCAATTGAGTTATTAGTTCCTCTATTCCATAGCCTGTTTTAGCGGAAATTAAGCAAATCTGTTTTATGTTGAGTGTATCGAATCCGCACTGCAACATTTGATCTTTCAGACAGTCTTTAACATGGTTAAGGTAATTATTATGATCACGGGGCAGCAAATCAACTTTATTTCCCACTACAAATAAAGGTCGTTTGTGTCCAAGGACGTCCCGTAAACCTGGCCAAATTGAACATGGAAAGTCCAAAAGATCAACGATTACTATTGCTAGCGCATGCTCATCTTTTATGCGAGATATCGTTTCAACGTATGAGTCGGCGTTAATTTCTATATCTAAAGCAATGTTATAGGACTTTAGGAAGTGGCAACGTTGACATATTATGGTTTGAAGTTCTTTTTTCGACCGACCTTTAAATATCTCGACAGGAATAAAGCCTACAACATACGAAAAGAATTACAATAAAATATTTAATATTTGTCACCTATTTAATTATTAACCTGGTAAAGTAGTTTGTGTACAATGCAAGTGTGCTCCACATCCACTACAAGGCACATCTGAAGGCGATATTCTTGGATCCGCAGTACCATAAGGGGAATGATTTGTGTCTTTATTACCCTCGTAGAACTCAAAATCCTCCATCCAATCAATTGGAAAATTATTACTTTCATCATGCTCCATACCATTGAAAGGAGGTTCAGAAAATAATGGCTTCTTTTGAAGTGCGCGCAACTTGCGTTTCTCCTTCAATTCCTCCTTATGCATATATGACCGCAGTCGGCGATAACTCATGAACTCTACCTGTTCTTCCAACTTCGTGCTGTACACAATGAGCGGGTGCTTTGAATACCTTTCCTGTGCAAACTTCCATTCATTCTGGCGTTGACTAACTATATTTTCATACAGTCTAGCGTCTGGACTCTGCCGTGAGGGATCAGATACACAAAAGCGTAAGTAGTTCTTAAAATTAAATTTAACCGAAGTCTTCACTGATTGTCTTAACAAGAACATTTTAAAAATATTGTCAAACTCATATTATGCGATAACGACCATATAAATCGTTTTGGCACTGTTTTGCCATGGTTCATGCTGTTTTGTAGTAGAGCTGGAAAATTATCGATGGCACTATCGACCATGCAAAAACCGGCTGACCATATCGAAAAGAAACTATCAATTGTACGCTCGCATACATATGCAAAATGTATTTATAAATAAGGCTGGTTTTCACTATGCCAAATTCAATGGCATGTGCCGTCAATAAGTGAAAACACAAAGGTTTACCCCATGATAAAAACATAACAAGGTAAAACCATTGAGAGGCAGTCTGACGTTTGCCAACAATATAATTTTAAAATCAAAACTCAAACTCACACACACATTCTCATTTTCAATCTCAAACAACAACAATTGTGAACAATTTAATTTTTTTATTTTCAATTTTATATGATTTTAAAATGTTGGCAAACGTCAGAAAAAAATCATGGCCGACGAATTGAGAGAATGAATTTACCTTGTAATGTTTTTATCATGGTTTACCCCATGGTGGAATAATAACAAAGTGTTGTCAGTAGCGACGTGTTTGTTGCAATTTTGACAAGGTCGGCATGCTTATTTTAGTGCTGCCGATCTTAATTTTTATACTACTATTCGTTGGAAAATAGTATCTAAAATGATCCATTTTAGTAATTCATTTTATCGCGATTTTTAAAGAACTTGATGTTTTCAAAACGATATTAATATTTAAAATTGATGGATTTGTATAATTTTTGTCCTCAAAATGTAAATTGATATCGTGGTTATCAATGGAAAAAGACGTACACAAAAGTCGTATGGGAAGGCGATTTTTTATATTAAACTAGCCAATGCCCGCTTGCTTCGCGGCGCCTAATAAGAGTTTTTGCGTTGGCCAATTCAAAAATTGAAACGAATAAAAAGCAGAATCCTCCTCACATATAGATCAAGAATTGAAGCTGTGATTCCATATGGAATACTAATCCCTTTCGATGTCATGAGTTTTACCGATGGTCTTATTTCCACCTTTGAGATCTCTGCCAAGCGTGCGTAATATTCTTCAATGATCTTGCAACTTCAACATTGGTCCGGTGTACCATGTAAGCCAATACAAGTCCTAAAGTTTTCGCGTACATTGGCTAAATGAGTCGTGTGATCTCATGAATATCGTTCAAATGAAGCCATTGATATACATTCTGATGTGCCTTCTTGGACAGATGAGGTCGAATCTTTCCTTATCAATTCGCTACTTTTACAATTCGTCTTAGTATTTATGATTTGGTTTCTTTGAGTCTTACTGATATAATAACGGCCGCCTCGAGCAACTTCGTCAACCGGAGGTAGATGCAAGATCACGCTTACACAGTGTTACGGTCTTTATATGCATACCTAACGCATTCTTCATTTAGCCATCTGAAAAGTAAATTCGTCTAAGATAAATATAGGGTCAAAGCAGAACAAACCCCGTGGGGGCTTCTATATATTTCAGGTGCAGCGCCATCCAATGGGTGCCTTTTCTGCAAAACCTTTGCTTGTCATGAAATGAATACGCATTATGAAAACTAATCAGATTTTATAAAAAATACGGATTTTCTAAATACCTAAACTCCAGCGGGTCCATTTTTAGCAAAGGAATTTTTCATCATACAGGTAGTCACGCTGAGAATTTGAACGAAATCTGATAATAAATACGACTTTTCAATATTGTTAAGAATTTTGCATTAAAGAGAATCGCTATTTCAAATATAACGACAAGATTTACGAGCAAAAGTCAGGAATGCCTATGGGTTCCCCCGCTTCACCGGTTATCGCAGACATAGTAATGGAGGAATTATTAATCAAATTTGAAAATGACGCCGTAAGCAAACCCCGATTACTAACTAAATATGTCGACGACATCTTTGCAATTGCTAAAACANAGAATTTGAACGAAATCTGATAATAAATACGACTTTTCAATATTGTTAAGAATTTTGCATTAAAGAGAATCGCTATTTCAAATATAACGACAAGATTTA
>NW_016188218.1:104-4185 GCF_001687245.7 Rhagoletis zephyria
TTTTAATTTTTTTAAATTTGTTTGAGCAAAATCGGACTAGTGGTTCTCGAGTTATGTAAAAAAAGACCACCAATGGTGACAATTTCCCCTATATGATAGTTACTAACTTCAAATCGATATATCTCGATTCCTAGACGTGACCCAGCGAAACGCCGGGCCACGTATAACTTTTTTTTTACCGATATAACATTTCCCGGCAGTTTGAACCCTTCCCGATCACTGACCCCTACCATTTGTCTCACAGTGTTATTAATCACGATGCTTGGTAAGATAAAAATATCAACATATTTGAGTTCCTGGGTAAAAGCTACCCCTATAAACCTGGTAATTTTTTCGAGATAGCCCGAAATAACTTCTAATCATACACATTTTGAGTTGTAAGTCGATAATCAAAAAATTTTGACATTCAAATACGATTCGCTAATCCGATATTAAAGATATTGCGGGTAGCCTTTGGAAAAATGTCTTTGGACATACTAATATCATGAAAAGGAGAAAACATTTTTTTTTAGCCGGTCTGCTATATATGTGTATGTGCTGCTTTTTAGAAAATTCGGTAATAACTCGAACTTAAAAAAATATAACGAAATTCCGTTGATGGCATTGAAAAGGGCGGAACAAATAGAATAGGAAGGTACATAGTATTGAGAATATTGGAAAATTTTTGGGGATAGTTGGACAATTGAAATTCATGATTTTTTAAATTTTGAGTTGCAGATTCTATTTATTATTAATCACGATTGCTTGGTAAGATAAAAATATCAACGTATTTGAGTTCCCGGGTAAAAACTACCCCTATAAACCTGGTGATTTTTTCGAAATAGCCCGAAATAGCTTCCAATTATACACATTTTAAGTTCTAAGACGATAATCCAAAAATTTTGACATTCAAATACGATTCGCTAATCCGATATTAAAGATATTGGGGGTAGCCTTTGGAAAAATGTCTTTGGACATGTAGAGCAACTCTTTTCTCTACTAATANTACCATTTGTCTCACAGTGTTATTAATCACGATGCTTGGTAAGATAAAAATATCAACATATTTGAGTTCCTGGGTAAAAGCTACCCCTATAAACCTGGTAATTTTTTCGAGATAGCCCGAAATAACTTCTAATCATACACATTTTGAGTTGTAAGTCGATAATCAAAAAATTTTGACATTCAAATACGATTCGCTAATCCGATATTAAAGATATTGCGGGTAGCCTTTGGAAAAATGTCTTTGGACATACTAATATCATGAAAAGGAGAAAACATTTTTTTTTAGCCGGTCTGCTATATATGTGTATGTGCTGCTTTTTAGAAAATTCGGTAATAACTCGAACTTAAAAAAATATAACGAAATTCCGTTGATGGCATTGAAAAGGGCGGAAAAAATAGAATAGGAAGGTACATAGTATTGAGAATATTGGAAAATTTTTGGGGATAGTTGGACAATTGAAATTCATGATTTTTTAAATTTTGAGTTGCAGATTCTATTTATTATTAATCACGATTGCTTGGTAAGATAAAAATATCAACGTATTTGAGTTCCCGGGTAAAAACTACCCCTATAAACCTGGTGATTTTTTCGAAATAGCCCGAAATAGCTTCCAATTATACACATTTTAAGTTCTAAGACGATAATCCAAAAATTTTGACATTCAAATACGATTCGCTAATCCGATATTAAAGATATTGGGGGTAGCCTTTGGAAAAATGTCTTTGGACATGTAGAGCAACTCATTTCTCTACTAATATCATGGAAAAAAGAAATTTATTTTTTTTTTTGAACCGGTCTAATGGTACAATTGTCACAAACGAAAAGCAAACGTTTCTCGTTGGGGAAACTGACACTGAATCTTACAAATTGTTTCTGACTATGTACAAAACTGTACATAACCACAAATGATATGATGATCGATGAGCAAATGGGAATAGTTTTGTACAGTTTATTTTCGTACCCTGGTTGTAAGAGTATTTTTTTAACTAAGCATTATGTTCCAAAATGTACTAGGACGGTAGTAGCAGCGCATCGTACAGGCATTCACCAAGAATGATAGAATACAAGATTGCGCCGATTGCAGCAGAATTCGTGAGAGTAATTTTAGCGTGACGTCATCGTAGAGTTGACAACTGAGAGCGGCGATAATGAGGGCGACTAGTGATGTGCTGAATTGTCCCCAACACTCGGTACCCAATACTTAAAAAAGATTTCGGTACCCTATACTTCCTTTTCTGTATCCGATACCGATTATTTACATTAAACCCTCGCCAATATATGCATTTCAGGTTTAGAAAAAACTTTCATTACTAATTTATATGATATCGGCTAAAACACTTGAACTTATCGCCACAGAAAAATATTATTTTATCAGTTTTAACCTTAGTCGATCCAAGGTTCAAGAAAAATACTTTGACGGATGAAGAAGCCTTTCAGGGGAGAGATTCTGTAGCCAGTTAGCGACAAGTTTCGGATCGATATCGCACTTGTTGACTTACAAATATTTGATATCAAACGTCGACAAAACCGATACCGATTCGAAAATTGTCGTTAACTGGTTACAGAATCTGTCCCAGGCCTACAAAAATGATATCGTCCGATTCAGCTGGAACAAAAATGCTTCAAACAAGTGAGAGTTTCTCTGCGTTATGGCCTGGAACCGACATATATACATCTTTCATTTGAATCAGTATTAAAAGCTCTATTGGCTCTATTGGCGAGTCTCCCCTGAACCGTTTTTTCCATATCTTTGGCCTGTGTGCGCTTTTATTTGAAATCTAAATGTTTTGGTACCGAGTATCGAGAGTATTGGATACATTTTAAATCGTTACCGAATATCGATCAATACTTGAAAGTATTGACTGAGCACATCACTACTGCTGTCTTCTCTGCTATGACGTCACCAAAACAGCTGATTCTGTCAAAATCACTGAGAGCCGAGTAGCGGTATCGTCATCGGCGCCACCTCTGTATTCTCTCCACCGTGGGTATTTACGGCATCACTGAACAAGTTGATGCTTGCCATGTGAGAGAGAAACGCGAAGTGAACGCTCGACAACCAACAACAAAATATTTGGCGGGGGAGAGATGAGAGAATGTTGGCAGTGTTGCCAATTTCTGATTTTCAAAAAGCAACAAAAGCTTGGAAACAAGGCGTTTTACCAAACTAAACGCACCAATTTTTTTTTAATCAAAGGATACTTTTTTCATAACAGTTTGTATTTAACAAAAGCAGAAAATTAACAATATTTACAAGAATACATACATAAATCAATACACAAAACATTTCCGCTCATAACGATTGAATAGCCTCTACACATGCTGTGATGACTCATGCTTACGACGTAATACCGAAATACAATTAAAACTACTATATTTTGAGAAAAAAAATCGAATCGCAACACACGAAAATAATGTCCTAAGTAGAAATGAGCAAAAAATTTGATGTTTTCATTATATAACCTCAAACATCGCAAAAGCCCCTGTTTTTGGCAATCTGGGGGTAGGATATCTAAAAATTCTAGTACTAGAGCAATTGTGCGGCCAGATTTGGATTCAGCATCAAGAAACGATGTGTTTTACTTAGGTGATAAAAAAATCAAAATTTTTACAAACAGTTAGGAAAGAAAAAAGAAATACTTAACTTACCGTACTAGCATTTTCAACGCGACTAGAATTCAGCAAGGTGGGTTTGCAGCTTCAGCTTTTTATCAATCATGGCTATATTTAAGTGCATTTAAATTTGTATATTCTTGTAAATGCCGCATCTTCATGAGACACCGCAGCTTATAATATTTCAAATTATTTCAGGTTTTAACTATCTCGGAGTAATATTAGTTCAAAAAGAGCACTAAAAAGGCACTAGGCCTTAAGTCATTTTTTTGGCGTTTTAATTCTCAAAAAGCACTAAATCTAGTGCATAAAGCACCAATTTGGTAACTATGCGGAAATGTGCGTGCATAAGAAGTGTTCCATACTGTAAAAATTTACTTTGCATATTTTTGCCGTGTATTTTAACTAAGCATAGCTACATCCCTGCAGGGAAAACTACTAGTTGTGAACTAGAATTCTACCAGTTTGCGTTTCAGCCCAACT
>NW_016188219.1:0-4184 GCF_001687245.7 Rhagoletis zephyria
AAAATTAATATACCCTTGTGCACAAGTGCGCTCGGGTATAAAAACTCGACGAAAACGGCTTTAAAGTTTACAGTTTACATACGCTCCTATAGTAAAAATGAAGACACGTCTTTTTTAATGAGCTGCGTATGGTTACTCCATACAGCTATGCAATTTTTACAAAGCACAGAAAAGGAGGTGAAACTCATTTCTGTATACTTAACTAAATTTTTATTTGTATTCTGATCATTCTATGTTTTAAGATGCTTATTAAAAGGTATACATAAAGTGAAGATATAATACTTTAATATACTCGTACAAGAACAAAAACGTACGTACTCGTATTTCAAAGAGCTTTAATTTTTTTATGAATCTAAGAAATTGCCTGCGTTGAAGATATACAAAATGTTCTTTAAAGAAAATATTAAAGCTTGTTATTTGTTATTTGTTTTTTTTTTCTCACTAGCCCATCCTAGCTCTTCCGCATGGCCGATCAGAATAGTTAGCAGCAATTCCACTTCAGAAATGTGATCCAATTATTATGCCAGCTTACGAATAACTTGCAACTAATTTATATGTAATTTTTCATATGATTTCCTAGTTGAAAAATTTCATCCCAAAACAATGCTGACAACTCATTATTCAAATTCAGCTGCAAATAATATTTTGTATACAAAAGTACTAGAAAATCTCACATTAGAAAATATATTTCGTAAAACAATATATTTGTTACTAACTTACCCGCTGACAAGCTTTTCTTCGCCCACATACATACTTACTTACATGTAAATTATATCAATTTGTGTATTTTTCTGCACTTGCATATGTGGTTGTAAATTAATTATGTGTGAAAACACATTTACTTATTGCTAAGTCCCTCCATGTTTGCTGCTTTAACAAGGTAAATATGTGCATGAAATTCGGTTGTTTTTGCTCAGCAATTTTTGGCATAATTAAACCATTATATGGAGTCTAACGCTGGCAGCTATAATAAGTTGGGGGCAAATGTATTTTGAAAACAAAATCAGTAGAGTTATTATTATTGCTTGCTGAATGGAAACAAATGTATGTGTGTTAGTGTATATTTTTATAAAATCTCTTGAAAATAATAAAGGGCCTTCATCACTATTAAATTCTGTTGGAAGTATTTTAATTTTGGCAAATTTTATGCGTTTGCTAATTAAAATGACCGTTTTGTTTACTGTGTTTGTTTTGAGTCTGCGCACGAAAACACAAACTATTGCATTTTGACTCAATGTGATTATTAGTAGTGTGTTTAAACATTTTCATTGAAAATTTGTCAAATCTTAAGCCAATTGATAATTCGGATTATAACTCTGCGGTAGTCAATGATTGACTTACTGAGTGAGTGAGTTACTGAGATTAGAGAGTGAGTAAGTGAATGACTGAGCTTGTGAATAATTGTGTGAGTAAGTGAGTGAGTGAATGATTGAGAGAGTGACTGAGTGAGTATATGTGTGAAGGAGTTAGTGACTGAATTGAGGAGTTCTTGAGGGAGTGAGATATTGAATGGCTAGTGAGTGAGTTAGCGAATGGACGATATAGTGACCAACTAAGTGCCTGTCTGAATACGTGAGTGAGTAATTGAATGAGGATAGTGAGTAAGTTATTCATTAATTAAATTGTGAATGGTTTGTTGAATAGGGGAGTAAGTGAGTGATTGAGTGAGTGAGGTAGTAAATGACTGAATGTGAGAATGGGTGAAATAGTTAGTGCTTAAGTAGCAGATTGAGTGATAAGGGGGTGTGTAAGCGCGTGAATGACTGATTAGGCAAATTAATAACCGAGTGAGGAATCGAGTGGGTGAGTAAGTGAATGTGTAAGTGATTGAGTGGTGGATAGGGTAAAAGAGTGTGAGCAAGTGATCAAGTGTGTAATTGAATGAATGAGGGAGAGATGAAGTGAGTTGGCGCGACTTGTTGAGCATTTACGTGAATGACCGAGTAAGTGTGTGAGAAAATTAAGAAGCGAGTGAGCTAAGTGAATTAGTAAGAAAGCTATGAGTAATGAATTTCGGGAACTTTTTCTACCTATGTGTATTGAAGAACAGTTGGAAAGTGTCAATAGAACAGAATCCGAATAAAAACACTGTGGAAGTTACTGAGTTTTATCTTCCGACTTGCACTCAAACAAATATGTTGAGAGTGGGTAGACAGCTTAGAGTACGTTTCCCGCTTGGATGTGTTATGCCTAATCATTTTGCTAACCACTAACTGAAACAGAGTAAATGTGTAGTTCAGCGATGGTTGGAAGGCATAAAAGAGTTACATGTATACTAAACCGGTATTGACCTCAAACTTAGCTAAGCGTTTTTTTATGAAATTGGAGTTGATAATCGCCGAAGCCTTGTAGAACCTAAGTTCCTGTCTGATTTACCCATCGGAAATTATATTCCTACAATGCTGAAGTTTTTTTTTAAATATTTATAAGTCAACGCTAGGCACCAATGACTCGCCATGAAATCTATGCAAAGAGAAAGCTAATAAATCTTGTACCTGCCTACATCATTTACTTTGATTTTGTGCCAACGCAGCAAAGCTATAAAGCGTTAGACATAAATTATTACACATATTTATATGCTTAATTAGAACAATTCCTCACCAATAGAAAATGTGTTGTATTTTAAGACCCATTTCGGACAGAAGTTGCTTAAGGCAGCAGATTGTTGCTTATGATTTATTACGCAGTAAATGATGCGAATATTATTTTAATTATTCACTCCAAATTTACGAAACTTTCCTATTAATATTGCTAATATTAATCATTTGCACAGCTATACAACCAAGTTACTTTAAGTAGAAATAAGAGTACGTAAATACATTAATGTATGCATATGTCCTAAATATATAGGGTGATGCAAATCTTTGGCAGCAATTATTTAAAATACATTCGTTTTTTAATGTTATTGTCTTTGCAGCAAAAAAAAAAATTGAATAATAATAATCAACCACTGTTTGTTGTGGTTTTTGGGCTGGCGGAGCCATCGGGCCGTAGTTCATCGAAAATGATGCCGGTAAAGCTGTGACGATGAACGGATATTATCGTGATATAAAAGCGAACTTTTATGACCTTGGACTTGGGTAACAATTATGTCGTTTCAATATTACGGTGCCATTTGCCAAACAGCCCATATCTTGCTGTCTTATTGATTCTCCCTCTACTTATACACATAAGAAAGGATGCGCGCGTGAGCTCTGGCAACATGTGCAAGCAAATTCCTCTTGTCTAGATTAATGTAATGAAGTAATAATTAAATTAGTGACAAAAGCAGAAAAAGCTCGTTGTGGTACTCGGCTGTGCGGTAAGAGAGTGTTATAATAGTGAGTGTGTATGCAAATTAAATTCCGAAAACAGCAACAACAAATATTTTAGTACACTATCGTACAATTACAAGGTTACAAGTGTTTTTGTGTTGAAAGCAGATACACTTGCAGCAGAAGACTTTCACTGTGTTTGCGTGGCGTATACGTAACCAGCCATATGAATAATTTAAGACAATCTACATACATATATATATCACGCAAATAAACTAGGAACGAGCTGTACTAAAGAGTGTGAGCAAACCAACTACAAATGGAAATAGATACATGAAAAGCGACGAAAATAGAAATCAGAGTCAAAATTCAATCAGCAGCTCTGCTTTGTGTGAGATGAATTGTTGAATACAGCAGTCTACAGAAGTACGTCTCGTAAATTTAATTAATTATCAACCCTATAATACCAATGTATGTATATATGCACTTTAAGGATTTTACAACGCTTTTATCAACTTGCAATGTTGTATGTCCAGTCCACCATACTATAAATATTNCTAGATATCAACCTCGTCGTAGGTATCATATCAAAGACATACAATTAGAAAAACTCTAGAGATAGATGTCGCCTCGCCAGAAGAAGTTAAAAATATGGACTACTTACGCTACAGCGGAAATGGACGACAAGCCATTTCTTTAAATGAAATTAATTGCTGTTATATGTATGTATGTACATATGTAGGCATATACTAAATGTGAGCAAACAACATTTTGCTTGCATAGTCTGTTCTCTCTTCACTGCAAGTTGAATTATTTTAGTATCTATTGCAAAATTTTATACAGACAATACTAAAAAGTAAAAAAAAAGAAATAAAAAAATTACTTTTTAATGTACCACGCTTTTATAAATGGACTAAAATTATAAAATAA
>NW_016188220.1:0-4184 GCF_001687245.7 Rhagoletis zephyria
AAACAAAAGGAATATAGAAATAAACTGGTCGAATTAAGGCGCTTCTTTTTATTTCTGCCACTAATATTATGAACTTCTTTCAACCAGAAAATTAAATTCTTGACTTAATATTTTTTGCATCAAGCTTTTTTCGACATACTTTAAATAAGTTTATCAGATATGTATACGCTGAAATTTAGTAAATGCATATTAATTTAATTAATGTTTTTCTTTTTGGTAGTTATGAAATAATTTTCACTTTAAATAAAAAAGTACGCTCCAAACGCATTTACTCATTATTTATTATATGGTAGGAGAGCTTCTCAAACTATATTGATGCAATTTTTTCATGTAAAGTTGTTGAAAAATAATAAATATCTAAATCCCGGAACTAATCCCGCGATCCCAGGATTGACCCACGACATCTCGAAAATCCCGGGATCGTAAAAATCGAAAAGCTCACATCCCTAGTGTGTTGTGTGTATATGTATACATAGAACCATATCTGGTTTAAAATCCACCCACTGCTCTTCACACATTTATCGTATTGGATTTTGTATGGAAAATGCATAAAAGTCATTCAACCATTTGAATAGCAAAATTTGGCATTGCTTTCTCATTTTGGACATTTTTCGAAAATCTTATAGTATCAACAACATATTTACATATATGTGTTGGCTTAACGCACATCTTATTAAATGCATACTATACATGCAAATACATACTATATCCACAGCTAACGTGTACAAGCTTTAGCTCGTAGCAAATCCACACGCAAATATACTTTGCTTTTCATACGTATGTATGTACATTTCGCATGCAATTGCTTTTTATGTGTATGTCGACACTGGCATTCAAATAAAGTGTCACGCATTTGACATTTGTCTGTGACATTGTGGCATTTGTATGGCATATGGCAATGTATGCGTTGCTTTCATTTTGCATTTTTCAGTCCAAGAGAACGTACATTCGTAAGTACCTTCGACAGATTATTTTTTACATTTGTTGGTGTGTATGTAAGTGTGTGCGAGGCGCCGCATTGCTTTTGGATGGGTGTATTTTGTTGCCTGTCTTCACGTGTTCCGCTTTATTTAGCATGATTTTAGGCGTGAAATTCGCGTGAATGAGCGCCTGTGTGGCTGAATAAATGGGTTATTGTGCAATGAATTGGGTGCAAAGAGACAAATGACGAAATTCATAAAAAACGAAGAGGTGGCGGTACGAGCATTCTCCAATGGTTTTTCTGCATAATAACCAGCAAATGGCGTGGATAATTACAAAAAAATATTTTTCATTTTTTTGGTTTTTTTAGTTCTATATTAAAGTAGCAAGTGTATGTGTGACTTACCTTATAAATTCCGAATATGAGCATAACACTTAGCACTATCATGGACATTTGTGTGCCAATAATGGCGAAATATGCTATTTGAACACCTGAAAGGAGAGGTAACAAATTTATGAATTTAAAAATTGCTTGTTTTTAGCACTATAATGTTAAAAAAACCTAAGTTTTGATATGATACAAAAAAAAAACAAACAGGAAACAATTTTACTCATACGCCACAACGTACATGGCGTATGCAAGACATTTTCCATGTTAACGTTTGAATTTATTTTTTCAGTCGCAATGCAAACATAAAATGAAAATATCTTTGGAAAATTATCGGACCTAGAAAATCGGCATAAAGATCTGTAATCTGTAACACAAAATTAAATTTACGTGTGTCGGTCTTTTTGTGTATCATTTTAGCTTCTCTGTAATGTAATTAGCAAGGTATATTTTTTATTTATTTGATATTACTTTCCATTATGAGATGGAATGATCTCGAGAAAATGTATCAAATTCAGATATCTTTTGCAAACGAAGAATCACGTTGCACAGTGCTACAGCCCCATATTTTTATTTAATTTTTTTAATTAGAAGGAGTCAGCGTAGAACCAAAATTTTCCGTATGTAATATTTATGGATACAAACAAAAAAGACAAAAAACGAAAACAAACTTAACCTCAAAAATTACTTAAAATGCCCTAAAAAGCACGCCAATGAATATATGATACCGAAATTTTGTCCATATATTTTTAATGTTATTAACATTTTTTTTGTCCATCAAAAGTATCAAATTTAGCATTTATAAAGTGTCATTTTTTGTGTGCTTATATTTATTAAAATATTTAGTCTATTTCCCTGATTTTTTCCCTGTTTTGTCTAGTATGCGCTAAATTTTGATACGAACCTACAACAAGAACATTTAAAAGAAAAGTTATAAGAAAAACACGCTGCGTAATTGAATAAAAATATCAATCGGTTTTAGTTGAATAAAATTAATCTGACTACCTAGGATCAAGCAAAGAATGAATAGCTGTTACCAACAGTTTTAAAAAAGTGGGACAAATAGTTAAAAGAAATGTATAAGCGAAAGTAAAGATTAATTCATATATCGTAAAATGTTATGGGAAATACTTTCGTAGAACGTTTTAGCCTGCTCCCGCCAGAAAATTTCCTTTTAACCTTTACTTTATGAAACCCCGCAAAAAGCAAATTTTGAAGCTCGTTACAGGATTGATATACTCTAGAAAATTATTCTTCGGAAAATTTTACTAGGGATCTTCTCAGGCGAAAGTTTCATGCCACTCATGTAAAAGCCTCGCCAAGTACGAAGAAAAAAGTTAAGATTGGCTTATTTCTCACGCTCCTACAGTATGAGATCAGGGGAAATTCAATCCAGCTATAGTTACTTTAAATTAACAAAATATTTAACAACGTTCGCTGCCAATTGGTGTAATAATCCACAAACAGGCCGAAGTAAATATCCGCTAAGAAATGGCTTTGTGAATTAACCCAACATCCCGTGTGTCAAATAATGCGCTCATTATTACAGCATCGCACAGTTTACAAGTGAATTTAATAGCTAAATTGACAAGCGGATTATAGCGCCTTAAATGAATGCTGAGACGCACATTTCGTACATGTATATGCGCATATATATGCACTTGTATATACATATCGAGGGATTGCTTTGTATCCTAAACAAAGAGCCTGACTATAGGTTTCGTTGAGTGAGTATGTATTGTGTGCAAAACTGGACATCGTTTAGGCCTTTTATGCTACATGTTAACGATATTTGGTCGAACAGGTCCTTTTTAGAGACATGCATACATACTTTTGTGTATTGATGTTGGCATATGTGAGCGTGATGCTGGCATATGTGGGTAGTTAAGTAATGAAAAGAGAAATGAATATACACAAATGTACAGAAAATGTGTTTATATACTTTTTCTTGTATTAATCTGCTTAAAATATAAAAAGGATAAGCTTCTTTTGTTGTTTGGCTAGCGTTTGATTTTGTAGTATTCTAAAGGAAAATATTACTATCTACTATAATGGTTCTTGAGTACAAGAGTTTAAAAACAGCCAAATTTTAGAATTTAATTAAATACAAATACATTTTGTTCTCACACACACTTACCATAGTAAACATCCTCCAGCGTCTCCGCTTTACGCATATTCACATTTATACGCCATGAGTATATTAAAACGATTAAAAGTGACATATTCTGAAAAAAATAAAATAAAATTAATGAAAACAAAAATAAACAACACATTAAATATTGGTTGGTATGTAGATAGTTATTATTGCGATAAATAATTGCGCTGAATAAGTAATTAATGTGTCATTAAATGCACTCAAACTCTGCGGACCGCATGTCACTCATACGCCATGGCAACATACGCACGCAAACCCCTTAACTTGCTTTTTTTCAATGTTTTAATTATGCATATACCGCATTTCAAAATAAATGAAAATTGCACAGGGGAGCCGTAGAGGGGCGTACAATAAAAACTGTAAAATAATTTATAGCGCATACATTAAATGCTGTTAATTAGGATAATTGATGTCATTAATGTAATTAACGTATCACAATGAGCCATAAATTAATGGACATATAACAACATACGTGCACAAGTATGTACATATGTATATGTGAATGTATGTGCGTATGCAAATACATACATATGTGCATGGATATGTGTCTTAATAAAAATTTTTGAATGCATGCAGACGACCATATAACAACATAGCGTAGAAGTTGGAAAAGGCCGCATACATTATTTTCAGGCGGTTGAAAAGTTTTTTTTTGAAGTGAAAGTTCTTATGCAGCGGTATCGCAAAAATGGAGAGTGAAATTTTTAAAACTGAAAACGT
>NW_016188221.1:0-4184 GCF_001687245.7 Rhagoletis zephyria
TTGAAAGGAGACTAGTGCAGCAGCAACAGCAGCATCAGCATCGGCAGCGACCAGCGCATCTGTCTCTCTCACTTTTTCTGTGTTTGTGGATCTGTGGAGCACACGTCGTCAAGTTGGCACTTTGTTCACTTGCTGCTGCTGTCTTACGCAGTCTTGCTGCTGCTGGTCACTGGTGATCTAGTAATCCAATTTGCTGGTGGTACACTGTGTGGCGGTACACTGTTGGCGACGCTGATGGTGATCAAAAGAAAGTTTACTGATTTTAAAGTTTGCTACGTTAAATGTGCGCCACTTTAAAATTGGTCAGCAGAGAGCAAAAAAGGAAGTTTTTTTGCGTTTATTTCTTTTTCTTTTCATCTGCCAGTTGATCGGATTGCTCAATGAAACTGCTCGCTCTTTTTCTTTTTCTCTTCTTTCGAGGTCACGTAGCAAATTAAATTTTCAATCGCAATCGCAGACGCTGAAGCTGCCGTGAATTAACTTTCAATTAGAAGCATTTTGACGCACGCGGCGAGGCGGTGTGATTTCTGTGGCAAAGCCGTCAATTGGATTTGCCAAATGTGTGATGTGGGGGGATGATTTAAAAATCATTAGCAAAATTGCCCCTCATTTGGGTGTTTTATTTTTAGCATTTTTATTTAGATTACACTTTAATTTGCCTGTAATGATTAAAATTGATGTTTTTTTCCGTTGCGGCTTTATTTGCCTTCAGTAGTGTGATTTATTAGGTGCCAGTAGTGAATTTCTGGCGTGTCAATTTGCACTTTGGAGACTTGAGAATTTTATTAATTGCGTTGCTGAGGCATCAACAGCAGCAGCATAGCATGACTGCCATTTCCGTTGTTGGTCGGAAATTTAAGGCAGTCCAGGCAACGAGCCATCATGCCGAGCAGCTCACTGCGGGGCCCTCATTTGATCCGCTTTTAATTGCACTCCTCTAACCCAAACACTGCTGCATCAAGGGTAAATCTGGTCCGAATCTGTTTATGTTCACTGATGGATAACTCCAACTCTTTGGCCCGAGTGATGGTGGTAATGTTGTTGTTGATGATGATGATGATGTGATCATTTAATTGAAAGTAGTATAAGTAGTGTGCATAAAAGTAGTGCAATGAGAAAGAAAGAAAGAAAGACACTTTTGCAGCCCATTGAGTAGCTGATTCCACTGGCACTTAGTTTGCCAGTGCATTAGCGGCACTTCTGCATACACACACTTTTGGCCCCGTCATTAGGTCACTTTGGGCACTGGCCACTGGTCACCATTTATGAGTGAGCCTACTACTTCTACTTCTACTACCCTGTTCTGAATGGACACCATTAGTCAATATGAGTTCAGGCGAAGGGAAGAAGGAAGAAAGTGGTGCGGCAGCACTCGCCATTCGGCACGCTGTCGGCGACGGTGCCGGTTCAGGCAGGCAAGTCTGTGCAGAAGTCCACCGCCACCACCGATGACTGTCCATTTGGCCGTCCAATGCTCAACGAGTTACCACCACCATCACTGCCACTACAACTTACTCCGCAGTCTACTTTTATTTGTTCCTCTTTTCCCCCAGCTCCTTCTCTCTGCAAATCGAATTGAATTATGCATAGAGCAAACAGCCTGTCGAGTCTCAATATTGAGGCGTCCAAGCAGGCACTGCCGACTGACATGGTCTCCACGCAGAAACGCACTTTTGCTTTTGCTGATGCTGCTTATGGTGATGGTAGACTTCTGCTGCCATCGGAAACTCTCAATTCAATTACATTGCGCAAATATTTGCTTATGAGTTCGTCGACACTGCCACCAGTACGTTCGTATTTTAATAAGCAAAGTTGTCCCTGTCATTCTCTTGTGTGTGTGCCGCATCTGTGACCACATTCTCTTTTCTCCTGTCAACTCTTTTTCCATTCTTGTCAATTTATCTCTGCACTTTTTCAATTTCGTCTCGCCTTTCACTCCTTTTATTTACCAAAGGCAGAGTCAGTCAGACTAGTAGGACTCTTCTTTACTCACATTTCACATCTCCACTTGTCAATAGATGCACTTCCATATGATATGACAAATTAAATGGCGCTCTGCTAGTTTGATGAGCTCAGCTGAGCATGCACTTTTCATTTTGTGGTCGCAGCTCAGTGGTGACAGATATTTGCACAGGCAACTCTTTTTACGATTATCTACATCTATAGAAATTGATAAAAGTAATTTCATTTCAATCCTATCATTTGATTGCCCCAAAGTCTTGACAAAGTCTCAATTTATTGTTTTTGAAATTGATTTTTGCCACCATTGCCCGTTTTCATTTGCATAAGTTTTGACGGTTTTTCATTTTAAGTATTATTAAATTTTGAAACGCACACATGGCTAGCAGTCCTTCCAGCCGTCATTATGCTCACCATGTGTGCACATCACGTCCTCAATTGAATCATTCATCGTGCATTTCTAATTCGATTGCAAATGTAAAAAAGAGATTAATTTACATTAGACCTTGACATTGACAGGCAAGGATATGGTTTCTTAACGGTTTCGCTAGTTGCCCTTCTGCTTCTTAAGAAATGGCAAAATTTCACCATTCATTTCTCCCTCTCTGGGCTGCACTTCCTCTCGGCAACAATCTAGCATCCTAGCCGCTTTGTTTGCTGGGCACCGTTTTCCCCTTGTATTCAGCGAGCAATCGATTGCCCAAACGCTGCACCGGCACTGCTGTTTGCTAACCAATTGCAGCATCAATTGAATGAATGGGGTCTGGGCACCTCTCGCACTCAAAACTTTACAGGAAGCAGCCAGGCACCGTTGTAGTTCTGCATTTTCTCTAAATCCTAGCTACCACTGCTAACTCGCTCTGCTGTGCATAATCGGCAATCACAATTGCCATTGTTCTTTCCATTTGCTTCCTTGTTCCTTCCTCTCCTTCCACTACTACTACCGTCAATATAACCTTTTTGTCCAATATTGCACAACTTTCTCTTTTTCTTTTCTAATTTCCATTGATCGTTTGTGCCCTTTGCCCTCTCAGCAGTTGCATCGATCTGATGGATGCCCTGCTTCGATTGCAGCAGCACTCGGTTGAAATTTGGCTCTTTAGCAAATTAAAAAGTACCGCAAGGGAGCAAGCACATCACCAGCAGCAACAGCAGCATCAAAAGTACTCTTATCCGCTGCTTTCAGATCGACTACATAGCTCGCTTGTGGTAGTGCACCACTGCCACCCCGCGCTCACACACACAGACAGTTCGGGAGTAGCAGCAGTGCCACGAAGCTCATAATCATTTTCTATGCTAATGCAGGAAAGCAGAAACTCACTGCCGACGTTGCCGCTGCCGCTGCTGTCTCGGTCAGTGACCGACTCTTTCGGTGTTCCTTCTTTNGCCACCCCGCGCGCACACACACAGACAGTTCGGGAGTAGCAGCAGTGCCACAAAGCTCATAATCATTTTCTATGCTAATGCAGGAAAGCAGCAACTCACTGCCGACGTTGCCGCCGCTGCTGTCTCGGTCAGTGACCGACTCTCTTTCAGTGTTCCTTCTTCCTTCTCTCTCTCCTCTTCTTGGCTCTCTTCAATCCACTGCCACTTCACTTGTTCAGCAGAGTAGTCGGTTTCTCTCTTTTCAGTCTCTGCTGTCTCTCCTCCTCGGCCGACCCTCTGCACCTCTGGCATCGATAGTCCAAGTCCGCTCCCACTGCCGTTTCGCGCTCCTGCTCTCTCTTTTTCTCTCTTTCTCTTTTTCCTCTGCATCCTCTTCCTTTCCCCCACTTCCATTGCTTCACTGTTTTACGGTTTTACGTTTTTTCGACTTCTTTTCTTCCTAATCTTTACAAAAAGTGCTGCCTGGCTCCCATCGCTTCCTTGATCGGCTGGTCGGTCGTCAGTGGAGCATTTCAACTATATGATCAGCATCAGCCGATGCAGCACTCGATATACTACTGCCTGATCGTATAATTTTATGACTTTTTTCTTCCAAATTTTTTCAATTGGTGAGTATTAAATTTCACTGCGGCGCTGTCGAGCGATGCGTTTCTGGTTTCCGCCACCACCGCCAGCACTGCAGTTCGTGCTCAACCGGACAGTCATTATCATAAAAGCCACATTTAGTGAGTAGTACAGCACAGCACAGTTTCCATTATCAGAAGTCTAGTTGTGTACTAGTAGTAATGTAGTTGTTCTCTGTGTTGTTCTCTTCTGTTCATTGTGGCAATTATTCTAAT
>NW_016188222.1:0-4184 GCF_001687245.7 Rhagoletis zephyria
GTCGACATTTTTATGCAACCTATCTTTGCTTCCTGCCCACCGTGTATTCGTCAAAAGAACCTTTTAATTTTTCATGTGGAGATTTTTGATTAGCACTTCTCGAGCCGCACTGAAAAATATCTGTCCAATAACAGTCGCATGTTTTGAAAGGAACCACAATAATAGGAGAAACGACCTGGAGGTTGTTCTGTTATGGTAGATTTCTTCTTAAGCTGATCATACTTCTTTCCATATTAAAAGGGGACTAGTGTTGACGTTTGTATTATAGCACCATCAATGTACCTAATTCAGTGATTGCCCTGTCCACAAATTGCGACCTGTAATGTGGGAGCTATCGACTGATCAACATCCTCTGCAAAAAATTGTGCGACTAATCTCTAAAGAGAGTATTCCAAGATTACTCTCAATCGGGTACAATTGGGAATTAATTAGTCGCAACTGGTCTCATACGGGTAGTAATAGAGATCAATTAGTCTCGACTGGTCCCTTACGGGTATAATTGGAGATCAATTAGTCCTCGACTCATCTCTAACGGGTACTATTAACGATTTAACGATATGTGCGCACTTAGTCACCAAAATATCATGTGCAGCGTTGGCACACAAAGAGATTTTTCGCTTAACAAAGCTGAGCACCATGCTTCGAATCGCGGCTGGTGCAAATTTTTATTTTTATTTTTTAAAAGTGAATAGTCGCTTTTTGTACCCGTGCAGGTATAAAGGGGAACAATTAATCTCTTCATAGGACATGCTCGAACAAAAGCGAACAGTTTATTCCATATAGCAAGATCAAAAGTGGTATTAGTCGCATGTCCTTTTGCGATTGCTCCCGAAGTCATCCTGGATTAGTCACATTTTTTGCAGGGTCATTTCTGATTGAAAGTTTTGATCGATCGCACAGCTACTATTTCTTTCTTTCTTTTTCATCAACTGTTTGTGATTTAAAAATATCCAGGTTCTCTACCAACATCGATCATTCTTCACAAAAATTGAACCCTTAATTTTTATTCTGATGTAAATTTTCACTTATCTCACTATTTCTGCGGGCCACTACCTACGACATACCATACATACTTATGTATGTATCTATGTATATAGATATGGCTTAATATCTCGCCATCATTCATTGCTCCCCTTTATATAATTGAAACCGGAAAGTATTTATTTTAATTTAAAATTTTCTATACAAAAGCATAAAATGCCGGTGATAAAAGTGAAACGGCTCTAAAATTGGGGAGGGTTAAAGTGTTTTTTTTTTACTTCTGCTGTTGGTGCTTGGTGAATGTTTAAATGGCGCAATTGCTAGGCAAAAATAAAAGGCTAGTCAAGTCAGTCAGTTAGAGTGCTTGGATGTGGAAGAAGGGGTGATTCAAATAATTTTTAGGGATAGGCATACATCTGCCAAGCGTTGTACAAATCGTTCAAATTGCTATGAAAACGGGCCGTGTTAGCTAATCAAGCGCACAGACAGACAGAAAATAGTAGTCAGTCATTAAGTCAGTGAACCAATCAAGCAAATAGTTAGTCTGCAGCGAATGCTACGATTATTTTTATTTTTGATTGTACATATATACATATGTATGTATGGGTGTTAAATTTACTATAAATTTATCATTATGAGCCAACAGCAGCCCACGACAATTGTGTTTTGAAATCGGTCTGTCAAGCGTTGCTTCCGCATCCCTATTTGATTGTTATTTTATGTTTTTGTGTAGTTAAGGACCGCTGTTTATTTGTTTTGTGGAGTTTGTTTTTCATTAAAGTGGCTTGCATTCCATTGTGTTTTTTGTTATTGACATCGGCGGTAATTATGCAGTTTTTTGTACTGTATAACTTGCAAAGCGATTCTGAAAAAAATTTTTGTATTCAGCTAGGCCCGACCGATCTTAGAATGCGGCGCATCAACCGGAAAAAAGAGGCTTCTCGAAAAATAGTGTTACCTTCTATTTAGTAAGAAGAACTGGCGGCAGGTCAATAAGCTCTGTCGAAATTTGAACAAGGCAAAAGTAAAAAAACAGACGAAGAAAAGAAAATGAGAGTAGAGTGGAAAGGGTAAAAAAATGAAAATAAGCGGTGAAGTAATCAGAGAGGATATAGGAACAGACAAAGATCAGTGCAAATCTAGGGAAAGCAGAAAAAGGAAAGAATTAATGGAACGGAAAAAGATCAGTGCAAATCTAAGAAAAACCGCACAAGAAAGGAATTAATGGAAAAAGAGAGATGGAAAAAGACGAAAAAGATAAGACAGAGGCATGATCTGCTCAAGAAAAGACCTAAATGAGTTAAAAAAGATACAAAAGATAAGAACAATGATATTAAACACTGATGGAAAACATTAAAGAACAAATTAGAGCAGTTTTAAAGCAAATTAATCCACTAAAGGGAGTTGAAAAAATAATTGAAAAACGAAAAACGTTAATGAAAAGAGGGGAAAGGGAGAGAAAGAGAGAGAAGAAACGGAAGAACACAATATGAGAACGAAGCGAAATAAAATTAACAACGAAGGAAATCAGAAGTAGAGAAATGAGAACAAGGAGACATAGAAAAACAAGGTGAGAAATAAGAGGGAGGGAGGTAAGCCAATAATTTACAGAAATACAATATAATATCGAAATAAATAGAGAAATAAGAGAAAGTACGAAATAAGAAGCGAAATGTGAAAAAGGAGAGCAATAAGGAGTAGGACAGAAATAAGCAATAAAGGAGGGAAATAAAAAGAAAAATATGTAAGAATAACAAAAGGAAGAGGGGAAATACGAAGAGAGAGAACGAGGAAGGGGCAAAATACGAAGAAGTGGAGAGATACGAAGAAGTGAAGAGATACGAAGAAGTGAAGAGATCGAAGAAGCTGAGAGATACGAAGAAAAAGAGGAATACGAAGAAAAGGAATATGCGAAGAATAATAGAGATACGAAGAAGAGGAGAGATAAATATAATAAATAATAAGAAGAATTAAGAAGATAAAGAAAAATTAATAAGATTTAGCGAATTTTATATAGGATGTATGCACTATACTAAGAAAAAAGCAGCACGAATTTTTTTTCTAGCAGAGACGTTTTTTTGGGGTTTCCAGAAAAAGTATTTCTTAAACAAATTTGAAATTAAATTTATATACGCATTTGTCTACCGCGAAAAAAGCTAGCATTACCTACCGTTCGGGTCCATTGGACCCCTATGTAAGTCTCTGGTAGTTCCCGCTAGATTCACAATAGCAATACCAATTAAAGTAAAGGAGTTACGAAGCTTAGAAACATAAGCTGTTGGAATACAATAAAATCTCATTTGGGTCCATTGGACCCGGCCGATAGACAAGGGGTAAAAGATTAAAAAATATTTGATTCAAGCTGAACATCTGAAAACACATTCACATTTTTTGGCTGTAGCTGAGTGTGCAGGAGTTCTTCTTTTTTAACCGACTTCCAAAAAAGGGGGCTATCAGTTCGTCGGAATATTCTTTTTATTTTATGTATTTTACCACATAACTTTGGACCACGTTAACCGATTTCGATAATTTTTGCATCGGAAAGATAGTGTCTCAGAGGNGCCAAAAAAGGGGGAGGCTATCAGTTCGTCGGAATATTCTTTTTATTTTATGTATTTTACCACATAACTTTGGACCACGTTAACCGACGTCGATAATTTTTGCATCGGAAAGATAGTGTCTCAGAGGTGGTCCCAAACTAATCTGGTATATAAATATATATATATATAAATATATATATATATAAATATATATATATATATAAACCAATATGAACCAAAAAATTACTTGGCGCCTAATCATATGTGTTTAAATTGGTTTGAAACAAACACACTATNGTATTATATGAGAATTGAAATCGGTTGTGTTTTCTGCTTAAAAGTTACTTGTATTTGTTATGCTGGATTCCCACCGAGCATTAAATGACAAAAAATTTTACGACAAATTTGTGCATTAAAAATGCCTGCGCTATTAGTTTTATAAAAATAGTCATTAAGTTAATTTTTTGTCATTTCAATGGCCAGCAGAATTCGGAGTTTCGATTGCCGTCTGACGCTACATAAGGGTTTTGATTTTCATTTCACTTTTACTACTAAATATGAAAAAGCATATGCGCAGAATCTGTTTAAAGTGAACCAAAAAATTACTTGGCGCCTAATCTTCTTCTTCTTATTTGGCGCTGTAACCGCCTAAGCGATTTTGGC
>NW_016188223.1:0-4184 GCF_001687245.7 Rhagoletis zephyria
ATCCTGATCTAAATATGTCCATTCTTTTCTTCATTTACATATTCATCCCCACCATTGCTATTAGGTTAGGCATTTAAATTTTCCTTCCTCTTTGTCTTTATATCTAGGTTTCTTTACTTTTATTTTAATTTCTGTATTTATCACTTTCTTCTTCTCCATACTCAACTTTACCTTCTTCCTTGTTTGAGTCTAATCTATTCATGTACATACATACATACATTTTATTCCTGAACTGCTGCTTCGCATGTTTCTTTAATTCACTATCAATATTAAAGCATATATATAGGGGGCATTTCCGCCCTAACCATGTACATGTATGGCATTAGTATTGGTGTGACTTTTGAATTGATTTTTTCGCTCTATTTTAAACTAATTTGAAATTTTAAAAATTGCCTGCACATCAGCATCAAAATACCTTTCTAATGATATATAATTGTCTATACCTTAGAATTATAGTTTAGCCGTAAAAGGGGTGTAAAGGAAACATGATTGCCTATTTATATAATTGATGATTTAAAAATTAAGGCAGGTCGCAGTATATTTTACCTCACAGGTTATCTTTTAAGTACATAAGCCTCTACGGCGTATGTTAGGCTTTACGTTACTCCCAAATAGGATAGGCTTTTAGGGTTAAGAAAGCTTTAGTTTGAAAGTGTGATATAAAATGCTTTTCACCATAAACGGCGCCAATTTTCAATGATTATTGCGTTTCAGATTAAGACTAATACCAGATATTGAGAAAGGTTGGACTATACCTTAAAGATGACGGTTTTCTCATGGCCCACTGCACGAAGCTTAGAGTAGAGTAATGTCTTTTAAGAACTTAAAAATTATCCTGGGTTATCAGGTGTCTAGCAATACAAGATTAATGTTTGTCTTTCACGAAGTTCTTTAAATAAATTTTGAGCTGAGTACTCGCCCGTATTTCGAGGTTCTTACTAGTTTTAATAAATTGTTAGTTTAATTTCCCATAAAATTTACCATTAGGTTTATGCATTCTAAGTATACATCGAAAATTTGTTTTAGAGAATCAATGTGAAATAATTGCAGAAACGATTAACCGGTTTGCTGAGCAACCGGCACGTCTGCTTTTTAAATAATTTTTGTAAAACAAAATGGCAAGTACATATCGTCTCCCGCATGCCAGAAACATGAATGTGTAAATTCGATGCTGGCGACGCCCATGTAGTAGGTACGTAGTATATCTGACATTTGTAAAAAAAAGAATACTGCGTTCATCCCAGGCAAGGCGTTTGGTCAAGCTTTTGTAACAATATTTATATGAAATTCTATTTATATACATATGTATGTAAATAAAGTTTCAATTTGATTGAAAAAAATTTAACAGAACGTGAGTGTTCGTGATTTACAAAGGCATCAACGCGAGCGTGCGCGAACGTAAGCCAAAATCACTCACGCGCCCGTCTCTAGTGACAACATCAAGGCGCACGCCACAAATTGGAGGAGAAGCTCGGCCAAACACTATACATATGTGCAAGCACCAATCTATTATTAGTGTTATTAATTCACTCTGCACGGAAATTAGATCGTTAAGGAGAGAAAAAATATCGAAAAAATATCACCGCAAGAACTCTCAATCGCCTGTTGTTTACAATGGAATCGGTGAGAAATTCCTTGTTGCTCCAATCGACCGGTGCGTAATGTATATTAAAATATTATTTGTCAATGTTTTTGTGGCTTATTAACATTTTATTTTTAATACTGTTATTGAGCTTTGTACCACGGTCATGTTTATTAGGAAAAATGGAAAAAGCAACAAAGTTTAAGCGGTAGAAGTTATAGCAGCTAATTCGGAGATTACCACATCTCCTCATCAAAGAGTTAAAGAAGCAATTGGATATTATTATTGGAAATCTCCTAAAGAGAAACGGAGTTTCCGATCGAAAAACATTGATTTTCAAGAGTTCTATATCATTTCTGCGAAAAGTTTGAGCGCTTTGTGTCCCCCCTAAATATTTTTTGATTTTTAAATTAAAAAATAAGAGTATATTCTTTTTTTTTTGTATAGAACAATCCTAGGGGGTGGCGGCATTAAAATTCGGACTTTTCTCTTCTTTTTGTTTAATCTTTCTTCGGCCACAATTTCCCATTTATGCCATTTTAACACTTTTGAAGAAATGAGCTATTTAAACATGATACAAAAATTTGAAGGTAAAACCGCTGAGAGGCAGCCTGAACATTTTTGAAGTTTGCTAACATAACAAAAATGTTTTCAAATTTTCAATCTCAGAAATACGTTCTCACTTTCAGTCTCAAATAAAAGAAAATTTTAATGTTTTCATCATTTGTTTTTTCTTTTACTTTTATTTGGCACTTGCGTTGTTCTCAAAATCTCAATTTTATAAAGTAGGCAAACTTCAAAAAATAAATGATGGCCGACGAATTGAGCGAGCGGTTTTACCTTTAAATATTTGTATTTAAATAAAAAATCCTTTTCATTTAAAAGTGAAATTCTAGAAATATTTCACATTTTTTATTTTTTTTGTAAGAGTGTTATCCCACAAAAATATAAAAAACAGCTCTAAGTTTTAAGCGGTTAAAAATCGCGTTGATTTTTAATAAGTTTTTTTTGGCAACAACCCTCAAAATTTGGCCCTTAGAACACACAAATTGTGACAAGTGTATTTGAAATTCGAGCCAATCTTTATTTGCAGCAAGAAACCGCTATCTTTTTCGGAAAACTTTTGTCCACTTTAGGTCCAATTTCTGAATTACGTTTCAAGCATATGACTTCAATTTATCAAAGTTAATTCTATCATTATATATTACCAGAAACAGGATCTATTACTCCCTCAAGTCTTTCATTTTTAGGAGTCGACAGTCAAAATATAAAAATTTCCCGTCTTGAAATTTTTGGTGCAGCTAGCCGCTGAATTTTTTTGTGGATTCTACTAGCGTATAGATCAGTTGAAAGAATGAGTATAGTAAGTGCTCTGTATTTCGTGATATAAGAAAGATTTCATCTGCAAAAAAATTTTGATTTGGTACTCGCCAAAAACGGTTAAAACTGTATGAGCTCCAAAACCAATACGCACGTCCACCTCAGTGATCATTTTTTACATTTCCTGAATTTTCCTACTTAAAACAATGACTGAGAAAGAAATGAAGTTAAAACAAATTTTTTTTATCAACAAGTTGATGAGCCTTAAAAATATTCAGTTTTCGTGGCACGCACAATTTCATTTTTCACTTTTTGCTTACTATGACTTTTTGGATACTGTGATATTTACATATATGTAACAAGAAAGTTGCATTTACTCTTAAGTGGACAATATTCTTGCGTAGTTGATAAAAATTTTAGTAAAAAAAAAAACAAAAAATACAATTAAATAACCTTAGCTGTGAACATTGGACCACTGTGCCTCTATATAGGTGGGTAAGTAGAGAACATGGGGAAGTGGACTTCCACCTGGCCCAAATATTGACAGGGCATGGTTGCTTTAAATCCTATTTATACCGATTTGAGCGTGAGGATGATCCCTTCTGCACTTTCTGTGCAAAGGATGTTATTTAAGATGCTGGACATTGTTTTTTCGTCTAACCGCGGTTTGCAATCGAAAGGGATGACGCGTGCATGAAGGTGGGTAGGCCACTTACGGTTCATAACCTAGTGGATAATATGCTTGAGTCAGAAGATAACTGTTCCGTTGTTTGCAATTTGGCAAGCACAAATTTATATAAATTGCGTCGAGCCGAACAACTCCACAGAATTTCGTAGAATGGCAATAGGCCGCTCCCACTCCGCGAAGTAATATTTTATGGTCTGATTGTGCATACTTCGCATAACTTCGCATAAATTTCCAATTGTAGTTTTAAATGTATTTTGAATGTATTTTGTATTAACTCCATTACCCAGAAATTAGCAGAACTTGTCAAAACTTAGAGATCGGTTGAGTTTAGATTTTGCTTCACATTTTCTTAAATTATATTTCAATTACAGTGGTACAAATGGTTGTGCGAAGTATGTAGGCATAATCAGACCTTTACCGCAAGGCAAGTTCCCCACTTTCTGGCTTTCAATGCTTTGTGCCACATCAAAAAAAAAAAATTAATAAAAAATAATATGTATTTAGTAACGATGTGAATTTTATTAAAATGCGAAGGCATTTTTTGGCAATGTGTGGATAAATAAATATGTATACAGGTATTACAAGCATGGACAT